>NW_015151090.1:100108-112790 GCF_000732505.1 Cyprinodon variegatus | reverse complement strand
ATATATATATATATATATATATATATATATATATATATATATATATATATATACACTGACCTCAAAGATTAGTGAAGAGGATAAAATAAACACTGAAATCAAACAACAGTCTAGCTGTGTGTTTAGGAAAGGCTATGGAAGCACACCTGGATCTTAATGGGCCAGGTGAAGTTGCTGACGTAGACAAAGAATGTTATGTTTGGGCTGTTTCGGAAATCAAAGTTCTCGTTGGAGAAGCTTTCTTTGAACTCTTTGATGTTGCTCCGTGAGACGATGGGAATCTCCTCTCCAGTCTGGGTGCCTGCTGAGGGACACAATGACAAAAAAGAGAGAAGGAGCAGTTCAACAAGCAAATAAGACACCGGAAAGAAATGGGAGGCATTCATGCATTGACTCAGAGTGGATGCAGCAGGAGAAAAAAAAAAAGCCAGAAAAGTCACCAAACAAACTGGAGACAACTACGAGAAATATAGGATTTAAGACAAAAATATGGCTAAAAAGCAGAACATAAAAAGAATAGTAAAAAATTATACTAAATTACTTGTCTTTCTGTTCAGTTGTTTTGAAGCAAAAAAAAACTTACAATACTTAAAATTAAAATACCTCAAATCAAAAACAAACCTACACAAATGGTTTCGTTTTTAACCTGAATAAAAGCTCAAACTAATATTTTTCTTTCTAAAACAGAATATGAAATGAAACCAAACATACCTGTAAAACTCGTAGCCCAGGTGATGTTCAGATTGAAGTTCTTGGAGGCATTGATAAACATGTCTAGATCACGGCTTGGCTGCGGGGAGAGTTGAAGCAGAAATTGAGAAAAGGAAAAATTAGCAAAAGCCATCAGGAAAAAATATTATTTTCATATAATCAACTCAAAGCACTTGGTTACTGGAAAACTAATTCAGTAACAAATCAAAAAGCAAAGAAGACAAACTTGGGAGGCAGGAGAAGCACATTTACAGATGTTTAGACAAAAGCAATAAAATCCAAACTTCCCAAAGTAATTAAGGCTGTATTAATAGCGTCAGGGGCAGCTGGTTTACATATACGGTGGACGTGCATCAAGGGGTGTCGAGAGGTACAACCGCCTGGAGCAGCTCTTCTTGAAGCCTTTAGAGCACACATGGGTAAACTATGGCCCGTTAAACTTTTTAACCCGGCCTGCCGAACTTAACTTGCTCCAAATTATAGTAAAACCCAAGGATGTGTAAAATCCTCTTTCATTTCCCGTCCCCCTGAACTTCAGGCAGTTCCTTTGTATCCTGTCTTTTCTTATTAGATGAACTAATTAATCCAGATATACCTGACCTCAGTACCCATCATCTAGTGCGAAGAACGTCAGAAGTGTCTGAACAAATTCGGTAGAAAAGGTGGGTCAAAAATGCTCCGACTTCAAAAAGCACAGCTTTCAGTATGAGGCTTTGGGTGCCTTTTTGTGAGCACAGCATGACTAAAGGAAATGGCCTCTTACACTTAGATCAACATATATTTAGAAATGCTGTTGGTACGTTTTTATATTCGGTTCTATAAATAGACAATTTTCTCTGACAAAATCCAAATATTATGAATAGATTTTTATAGCAGTTCTTCTTTACTTGTTTTAGATGCCACATTTCTTTCCCAATTGCAGTTTCATTAAAAGCAAGGAAAAGCTTTTCATTTAAATTACTTCCTAAAATCATAAATTAAAGGTTACAAATATCACTTTCTAAATAAAGGTAATGATCTCACCTCCTGTTGCATTGCAGCACTTGCAACACTTTGGTTAGTTCTTTGATAAGGGAGAAATGCAATCTGGTATATTTAATCGGATGTTTTCTATTTTTTTATCTAACTTTCCTGGTGAATAAAAAGCCCTGGGCAAGCTTTTGTTCCAGGGAAAACATCAGTCTGACTAAGATGAATTCATTCCTAATAAGACATCACTTTGTAGTTTAGAACATTCATAAGATGATTATTTAAGATCATCTTGTACAAGGTGAGTATTTAAAGATACAGCCTCCACCAAATCTGAATGAGCCTCAACTGTTTTGCAAAAAGAAACATGGGGTATTGAAACACAATGGCCTGCTGCACTTTTCAGATTCTTCATTTCATAGCCTTTAAAAAAAAAAAGCAATTTTTCTGCTCTGCATCATTCAATGATGAACTTCAGGTGATGCCAAAGAGAAAAGAGCTGCTGGTGGCATGATGATCCTCGTCCTGAGGTGATTAACTGGATTTATTTATTCCTATGCAGCGGACAGCTGCTGTGACAGTGGGGTGTTTTCTGACTGACAAACCTCGTCAGGTGTGGCCACAAAGTTGATGGCGGTGTAGTAGCGGTCGTCCTCCTGCGACAGGCTGAAGGTGAACTGGTAGTCGATGAGGAGCGTGTCTGGAGGGAGAAACAAAAAGAGAAGTCTGGTCTGAAGGTCGCACAGTAACATGCTTTCAGACAATGCTCCGGGTGGAAAATGATCCCCATTATTTCTCCATTTCCATTTTTTTTTTCTGAATCGTGTGTGTCTGTGCGTGTGCTCCCTGTGATAAAGGTCATGAAACAATTACTACACCCAGACAACAGAGTCAATGTCAATGAGTCAGCCAGATGTTTGAAGGTTGAAAAAAAAACCTTAAAGGCGTCCTTGTTGTTTTACACATTTCTTGGGACTTTTTTTCCTCGTGATCTAGATCCCCAGAATTCAATTTTCCAGCCTCTCTTCGGCTTTATTGACCCGCACAGGAAAACCTATTATCTTTGTCAGTATGTAGCCACACCAGCTGCTGTTTTCTAAAAATATAGGATGCCTCTCATCGGGCTCGAACCTTTGAAGAAAAATAACAATTACCAGTGAGAAACATATCTATCCTCACTGGAAAAAATCTTTTTTGGATCAAACTTTGCAGCTGCAGCTCAGTTTCCAACTTTTAAGATTGCATCTCTCTGTAGTTTATCAGATGCACATAGTCCAACGCTGTTTAGATTATTAGTATGATCTAAAACTGTAGAACATTAAGAGATGGTGAACTTACAGCATCAAATGATTTTCTTGGCCTTTCTCCTCCTGTTGGGGCTTCTCTCCTACAGACTTTATCTGTCCAAGTATTTTGTATTTACACGAATCCTGGAGACTTGTTTGGTGCTGTATGTTGTTCAGCTCACTGTCAACTGCTCACTTGAAACAGCCTGAATCCATTTACTTACAAACCTAACGTAAGAGGTTGCTACATGGAGGTGCAAAGTGGGAAAAGGGGAAGTGCATGAAAGAGCTTTATTTCATGTGTAAGTCTATGAGTGATACTTAAAAAGGTTGCTGATCCCTACCTATTAGAAAATGTTTCTTTGGCTTTAAATATTGTCAAGTTTTGCTTCTTTGTTTAATGATGAACAATGATGAAGTATTGTAGCAACCAAAAAACATACTATATGTATATACTGAAATTTTCCAGAACATTTGTGAATACAATTTTTCTTCCCATATTTTTTTAACATCTTTAAAAAATATATATATTTTTTTTTTTTTACACATTTTATATTTTCATATTCTATCTTTTATTTTCCCCCTTTCAGATCGAGCTTTATGGATTGCATGAAGACACATTTCTATCGGTGTGCACGAACATTAAAACAATTCTTTATCGGTCAATGTGCGAGTTAACTTGGGTTGATGTTAAGAAAATGTGATCAGTGGAACACGATTTGAAAAGAAAGATAAATTTGAAAAATGAGATTTAAAATGCAAAATATTTAAAATAAATGATAAAAGGTTTTGAGAAAAAAATGGAAAAAGACAATTGAACAAAATTCCCTCCATATTATGTGTGCTTTAATAGAAGGTGGAGGTGCTAAATCATGTGCGATTTTAAAAGTTAATGATCAAATACCTTTTGCAAATACCTTCAATGTGCATTTTCTATCTAGGACATCGACTTTTGTGACCTTTAAAAGTATTGTGGAGGATTTTCATGAATTTTTAAAAGACCCGCACTCTCAACTTAAAAAAAACAAAATGCACATGCACAACCCTGTACCCACTCCCGAGAGGGAAAGCCTATTAAATGTGTGTAAAGCATGCATGAGCTCATTTCTCCTCATGCACAATGTCTTTAAAAGTTGCTATTCTCACAGCTCATACAAGCTTACCGTTCCCGAACGTCCGCCCTAACGCCTAAATCACTCAATAACTGTAGAGAGTGGGGACTATATAGTGGACGAAGTTGACTAAAGGCTGATTTAGTCAACTTCGCCGTCATGTCCCTCTGCTGTCGGACAAACCTGCCCCCACTTCCTCACCGCCTCGGCCGTGTCTTAAACCCACAGCGTATAGCGCAGACTATGCTCAAAATTGAGCATATTAAAAAATATCTGTGTCAAGCTCACTGCGACACACTGTTGCGGGGAGTATAACCAGCATTTTGCTCCCTGTTGGTCACATAACTACTCCTCAACTGCAAGGTGCCTGCGTCATCTTTGTTATTACTGCTGTGACAGCAAATCCCATAATAACCTTTTCTCTTACGACCCTCGGCCATTTTCAATGAACCGCCTGAAAGTGGGCATGTGCAGAAAAAGGTAGCACGAGCACATAGGGCAGCTTTATGTAAAAATATCACACATCAGAATGATTGACAATTAGGAGGACAACTTATTGAGATGATCCACCCGGAAAAAAGAAAATTTTCCACTCTACTTGTAAATAGAAGGCAGGAAACTTCTGACGGAGCTCTGCCCTTCCTGACAGTTTTCCATTTCACTCTTTTAGTCTTTCAAATAAAATCCCCAAAAAGTACTTAAATATTTGGGTTCGTGACCTCACAAAATATGTAAACTTTTGCAAGGCATGTATCTCAGGGTTGATATACAGGGAAAACTGGTCATTAGGTAACAATTATCCTTTTCATCTGTTTGCATGTGAAATAAGCAGTTAATGTAGTCCCACCAGTTAGTGTAAAAACATTCACATTAAATGAATGCTGTAATTATTTGATAATTACATGGTTTGCTGCAGAGGCAACCATGCAAAGCAAGCGAATGTCAACTGTGGCTATCAGTGCTGATCCAACGACTGGATGCAATCAGCTGGGCTTCCTAAAATAATGTGAGCCAATCTGACTGGATGGTCTCTGTAAAGTGCCTTGTAATGACGTGTTGTAAATTGCGTCATATTAATAAACGGAATTGAATTATATGATCAGCCTTTAATGCTCATGCCTCTATAAAACTGTTTATGTCACTGGTAAATGGGCTGCTGGTAATAACACGTTCTGTTGAACTCCATTAGAAATCACTGGCTCCTCTGGCTCAGGGTCAGTGCCACAGGCCACACATCTGAGCTTAGCCAGATACTAAACACCTCAACCTGTGACACACCATAAAAAATAAATACAGAACTTCATTTTAAATGAAATCATTAAATTGATCGCTAAGCTGAAAAATCGAAATGTCTGCCGTTTCATTGTCTGCTGTTTAACTAACCCTCGTTCTTCTCCGTCTGGTGAATCTAAAATGGCGCAAATACAAAAAAATGTACGAAAAAAGGAAGGGCGAGAGAGAGATTTGAAACCTTTTGTTGGCTGGTTTTCACTGACATGTCAACCAGTCAGGGAATTGCTTCAGCACTTAGTTTTAATTCTGGTGATAACAGAAACTTCTGTTCATTAACCTCTGACAGCTTCTAAATCACTTTCAAGCCCCTTCCGACAAACGGGTTCTTACTGCATGGTCAGTGTTTAAAACATATATATCATTAAAGAAATGATCATTTAGTATTATAAAACAGAAAAATCAAGGTAATTATTGTTAATAAATGTACTTATCATGCATGTAATTAAAGTATCTTATTTATTTATAAATTACTATAACAAAACAACCTAATAATAATTGAAAATATAGAAATAACATGATTATCAACTATCATTTTTATCTGCAGTCAGTTCATTCTCCATTTCATGAGCTATTTCTATGCTGCTCTGCTATGTTCACTTGAAAAAATGGGAGTAACACTTACAGTAGCATGTCCCTTTGAGGGGGTTGCCTTGGTAACGGCTTTCCACTTCACACCTTAAAAACAAAGGTGGAGAAAAGGTGAGTCCAAACAGGAGGTCGGTGCACAGAGAGAATGAAGTAAATGAAGAGGGAACAAACGGGAGCGTTGATTTTCCATCTGCTAAATTAACATCATGAAGTTGAGAATGAGGAACAATAAACCTGAAAGAAATGAACAGGAAACAATTTCCTGCAAAAATAGGACAGATATGGTCTCATTACCATACTGATGACCATTCATTCATTCATTATCTGTGGGATTAAATGGATCTCTCCAAAGTCATATAATCATAAAGGCCAGGGAGAAGAAAAAAGGACTGAAAATAAAACAAAACACCAAATGAAAGAAGCTTTCTGCTGCATTAAAGGCGCCAGGACAGGCTGGTGAGTCATTTTAGCAACGTTTTAACTAGTAGGGAGGATTAAGCGCTAAAAGTTTAGCATTTGCTGTTAGAAAAACAGATTATAATTTTTACTACAGTTTTTCAGTGTATTTCTCTTCTACTAAAGAGACTATATAAAAAGAAACCCATACATTTTTTTTTATTATTAATAATGTTGTAACCAATATAAAACACAAATGCTGCCTTAAACCATTCCTTGGTAGTTAATATCAGCCTAAATGCAGCAACAAATTTTCGTTCATCACATCTCCATGGGAATTTACTGTATCTATAGCATAGCTTTTATTTTACCAAGTGACAAACATTACTTTATTAGTCTTCGGCATAAAAACCAACTGATTTCTTTAAAGATACTCAAACTCTGTATCCAAAAGCAATACTTATTTGACATGGTGTCAATGCCAAAGGTAACGGCTGGTTGCATAGTTTTGCTCTTGAAAATCATAGATTCCTGAATTATTTGCACATTAGAAGAATAATTCCTCAGGCAGCCTTAAAATATTGTTCAAGTTGGGTTTATATTTTGGATAGTTATTTGGCCTTTATCTGCACATTTTTTATAAATAGCATCTGTGATTCTGTTGAAAAAGATGAGCTTTAAAAATATTTTTATGCCTTTAATTATATGATTTATTTCCCCATGGTATGAAAAATCATACAGAGTATTGAATATATTTGTATTCATGACAGTCCTAAAATAAAATTTAAGTTAGTTTATAACTCTGGCACAGGGGAAAAAAACATTTTCTGTAAATAAAAATCTAAAGAATGCGACATGCATCTGTATTCTTGTTTCCCGAGTTCAGACCGTGCAGAGCTAGCTTCAGCTACTGCTATTAGCGCTTTTTATTGTCTACTGATGAAAAGCATCTCAGACTTAGACTTGGACGTAGACTCAACTTTAAGTATTATTTATAATTTTTATTTTGAACATGTTTTTTCCCCCTACCATTCATAGCACTCCACAGCTTTTTAAACGATCAATATTGGCTGTATTTAAAACATTTTGTGACCGTAGCTCCAGCAGATGTTGGCGGTCATAGATGCGGGATCGATGCCTGGTTTCTACTGTTCTAGGCGGCATATTTTGTGGAATTGTCAAGAGCTGAAGGAAATTTCTGCAGCGTGATGCTCTCACCATGTTGATAGTGGCTGGTTTACAGAGATTCCTACTATTGAAACAAAGCAACATGAAGACCTGACCTGAACACCTCCCTCCTTTTCTGTGCTGTATCCTCTACATGTGTGGTTGTTAAAGGTAATTATGACTTTTCGGGGTGTTTTTCTGCCGTTCGTTTTTGGGTTAAAATATCACAATGTGTTCTATTGCCATGAGATACACCACACCATTCCACCAACAACGCAACATGAACTGAAGGATCCAAGCCTTCACACTGAACACTGGATTTAAAACTGACTCATCAGACCAACTTACATGTTTACAATCTGATGCTGTCCACTTTTGGTGTTTCTAGCTTCACAAGGAATTAATTTAGTAATTTCAAGCTTTCCGAATAGTGTAACATTTTATTTATCAGAATGCAAACACAAGCCACGCTGTTGAGAATTTAGCTTAATAACAATAAAGCATGGATTTATTATAATATTCATTCCACTTTAGTAATAAGCTCCTAAAGAAAAATATAACATCTTAAGGTATAAGGGAGCTTCATCTTACTTTGCATTTAGTCAAACTAGATCCAGAGTTCATAATACAAAGATTCCAGGTTCATTACATAGACCATATTTCCATTGTATATTCTTTGTGGAATTGAAATATATAAATATGAATGAAAAACAGCAAAGACAAGTAAAAAGAGAAACTTACATGTGGCATCTATCTCCTTTGATGCCTTTAGTGGTGCAAAAGCACTTGCCATTGTTGGGGTTGCACATACTGGCGTGGCCATTACACTTACAGGCTGAAAAGAAAAAACAAATAAATACAAAGAAGGTTACATTTCTCTTACGACAACTTTATTGGCTGCATATTTGGGAGACTTTTCACTTTGAAAGAAGAGATCTGAAAAAAAAACATGTTCAAACTTGAATTGATTAAAAATGACAGTTGGGTTAATATACTAAAATTGTTAACATGGCGCCGCTGTGTTAGGGGCACCCTTTTTATGTGGGTGTGAGATTTCCATTTTCTGCTGAAATTCCCAAAGCTGGTTTGGCAGAAAATAGCTTATAGCTTCTCGAACACCTACAATAAAGACAAATCCATCTGTTTGAAAATATTTAGCGCAGCAAAAACAACAAAGGTCCACCACCCACTCTTATTAAGCAAACACACCATGAGGAACACATCTGTTAAACAGGCTAGAAAGCCCAGCTAATCAACCAGCTGATATCCCTCTGTGCTGCGTGATATTATATATTAATAATCTATTTATTGTTGCTTAAAACTACAAGATTCAGTGTCAGAATGCAACATATTTAAAGTTTTAATTACGCCAACTGCGATAATCATTTGTTCAGCTGGAGAAATATTTATTTCTTCTCCTTAAATAAAACTAGATAATTTCATTGTACATTTTTTAAACTACTTTAGGCATTAAGTCTGCAACCTTTACAATCCAAAGAGTCATTTTGCTCCAAGTCCAGCTGAGAAAATAGTCCTTCAGAGCTGCAAATATTGCACAACTTTTAGTTAAAACATTATTTCATAGAAGTGATCCACGATATCAGCGTGCTATTGGTATTGGGCGATAGTTTTAAAACTAAATATTGGCCGTTTCCACCAGTGCAATTTACTGATATATAAGGCACTAATTTTATGACAATAAAGTATCAATTGGTGTTTGAATGCGTCACGAAGGAGATTCTTAAGTATAAATGTTTTAATTTCAACTGGACAAGTTTTATTGTTTTAAGTTTCATAAACAAAACAATTGCAGTGACTGCAGAAGACAGGAGGGAGAAGAGTTTATGCTGTATATAATAGAATGAAAAAAAATTGCTATCAGCTAGCTGAGATGGTAAACATTTTCTATTTTTTATCCCTATTTTTGTTATTTTTTTTAACTGTTGTTATTTTAAACAAGTAACACTTTATTTGCTCCTTTTCTGGCTTCTAAAATAAGAAAAAAAAAGTTTCAGAAGGACACATATTTAACAAAGAATGACTCCAAATTCATATTTCTGTAGTTATTTTGTCATTCCATTTTGAAAATGTTATTCAGATATTCTGTAAAACACCATCTAAAGCTTCTAGGGCTGGAATCTGTTATTATTCCCAAAGTTGTTGGTTTTTGGACCATTTGTAGTCACTATTAAAAGCCATTGTAGAGGCAGGTTGCAGGTTGCAGCAGGTTGCTTTTTAGAGCAGAGGTCTCCGACTCCTCCAGATATACCACCCTGCAACCTTTCGGTACATCGCTGCTCCAAACAAGCTGAATGAAATGACTCATTATCTCCCCACTGAGCCATTAGGTTTAGTGAAGGCCTAAAGATGAAACACTCATTTGATTCAGGTTTGTTAGACTAAGGATGTTCCTAAAAGCTGCAGGCTAGTTGATCTGGAGGCCTGGAGTTTCAGACCACTGCTTTAGACCACAAGCTAAATTTAGCTCATGTTCATTTTGTCTCGTTTTCCTTTTAAGAAGGAGGAGTCAAATTCCTGGCAACTTTGTCCAGTTTTTTTTTTTTTTTTTGGTAGTTCTAAACATTAACAAAGAACATGCGGGGCTCCTTCTCTCCTGCTGATTGCTTGGAGCATTAAACAATCAAACTTCAGGGTGAACTTGTTGTAATTTTCACTTTTATAAACTGAAATCTTTCAGCTGCATATCATTTTTCTGTAGAAATGTGAAATCTGATTTAGTTCTGTTAAGAAACGACCTTATAACCAATTCAAGAGCAACGTCGCTGAAGAGGCCCTACCGCCCTTTTGCATTGCTGAGGCCTTTAATTAACAAATAACCAAACCTGAAGATTAGTTTCCATTTGAATAATTTCGCCAATTCACAGATCAAAACCCATTCTGGTGGGAGAGTTAACACAAACTAATTCCAGAGTCAGACGGAAACACAGAGTGCTTTGACAAGAAGAGTGATGGTTTAAATAACAGGCAGAAGTTTGGATAAATAAGTAAACAAAGCTTTTCCATGTGTATCCATGCAGCAAAATATTTGAGAAAATTCAGATCTTTTCCAAAATCTGTGCGATTCTTGTTGGAAGCTCAAACCATGAACTTTGTTTAAAGATCTTATTCTCAGTGCGAAGTAGTTTTTTTTAAAAAAAAACCTAGAATTAAAGATAATCTCATTTTTATTACAGATTTTCTGTTTAAATATATAAAATGATTTGTCGCTGCACTTCCTGTATGCTCTTAAAAATAATTACAATCAAAGAATGAATAACAGTAACAACCTGGTGTAGTGATGAAGGGTTACTGATGCAGGTCCTCGTAGGAGTGAATTAGGTAGGAGACAAAACAACAATATACAACAATACCTGCAGCAGTAATTTACCAGAAAGCTACAGCGGGCTGTCGAGACATCGAACCAGTGATTTATGGCCTGATTGACTGACTGTCAGTATCAGATGTAGAAGAAGTAAATCTTTAATATCCCAGTGGGAGGTTTTTACGGTGCAGATAGGACTCAGAAAACCAGCAGACATAAAAATGGACTGTAAAAAAGTGACACGTTAAATGAAAAGTGATTTAGAGCCGAGCTGAGTGCCTCGAGGATACTTACGCTGGCAGCTGCCCCCATTGGTCGGATCCCCGTAGAAGCCGGAGATGCAGCTCTCGCAGTGGCGGCCGGTTGTCAGATCCTCGCACTTTTCACACACGCTCTCATTGACGCACTGACTGTGACCATTACACTGACAAGCTGGAGAGAAGTAAACGAAGCACAAACTGCATTAATATCACACACGCACACAATCCCTAGAGGAACAGAAAAACAAACAAAATAAAGGTTTAGCAATAAAAACAGCCTCAGGGCCAAACATGAACACATCAGCTCGCTCATTAGCAAACACAGACAATGTTTAGGCAGGGGAGTGGAGAGGTATGGAGCTGTCAGTCAAAGCAGTGGGTCTCCTGTAGCGCATGATGCTAAAAACGATCTTTGCCTCTCAGGTTTCAGGTTTACAGTGGCTTTTAAAAGCTCTTATATCCAGAAACCCTTTTTTTTTTTACGTCACTTTGAACACACCATCCCAACACGATGGTACCAGCATGATGCTGAGGGGGTTTATTTTTTCTTTAGCAACAGCAGGAAATCCAGTCAGAGATGAGGGAACCTGAATGGAGCAAAATACAGAGCAAAAAAAAAAAAAAAAACTGCTAGAAGACATTAAACATAAATATTCATCCCACTGAGCGTCCCAGATGTTCTAGAAACCATCAGGTTCCAACTACGTTACGGAAAATATGCTTCTTTACAGAAGTATGTGAAGCTTTTCCATACATACTTTATGTAATAAAGCAGTAATGCTGATGAGTCCCTCCTTAAGATGTTTCATCACATTCAACACTTTTATCTGCGGCGTGGTTTGAAGCCTCATTCGTCTTCAGATAAAATCAGATAAACTCCTTTCTTAAAAAAGGCAAACTTTCTCCATTACAGATGGAAATAAACAGAGTGGAGCCAATCTGCATGAAACTAATAAAACTAGCTCTTCCTATAGAAACAACCAAGCATTCAAACGTGACGCAGCATTACTTTTTCTGCCATTTTAATTTACTCATACCTTCATCTTGAACATATGTGAATTACTTATCTGCTGCTACCTTACTATGATATGTCTCTGAACATTATACATTACCAATACATGCTTCATTCATGTTCTTATGGGTCTCTGTGGATGTTCATGTGTACATCTGATAAAGTATAAATAAAGCATAAAAAACAAGCTAACACAAGCCTTGACTGTCAGATGCTGTGAAGAAAATGTTCTTCCACAGGGACAGAGAAATTGGTCAGGAACTGAAACACGCTCTCTATCCAGTTGGCCAGGGGTTCAGCCTTATTGCAAAGAAATAAACCTAAACTACTTCGCTTCCAGCTAGCATAGCAGAGATTGACCGATACATGTTTGTTAAGGTAGGGTGACCAAACGTCCGTATTTCCCAGGACATGTTCGTATTTCACGTCCTGTCCTGGGCGTCCCGGGTTTTTTTTAGAAAGTGAGGAAATGTCCTGTTTTTTTAAATTACCTTCATTGGACCATTAAATTTACAGACCCTAGGGCACTGTTCACGACGCTGCATGTGACGTACTCCCTGAGCCGC
>NW_015151090.1:95198-99730 GCF_000732505.1 Cyprinodon variegatus | reverse complement strand
AAATACATACAAACAAAATTATCATTTGTTATTGGAGTTATTGCTGTTGACTTTTACTGAAAAGCATTTTTAATAAATACATACAAACAAAATTATCATTTGTTATTGGAGTTATTGCTGTTGACTTTTACTGAAAAGCATTTTTAATAAATCAACTGTTAATATCATGTTATTGTAGGATTACCTACGCCTATGCATGGGAACAGAGATCCCCCGCCGCCGCCCCCCCGCTCCAAGGTGTCCTGGTTTTTCAAAATGAAAATATGGTCACCCTAGTTAAGGCCAATGCTGAGACAGATTATTCTGTAACTATCTTTGATGTGTTACCCATTTTTTGGGAAGCCATTGTTAAATACAATGTTGATTTTGTCTTCCTTTAACATAATCAAAATAACCAATTAAACCAAATGTTACAAAAGTTTTTATACAAAAAAGATTGTATAAAAGAAACATTTATTAACAAATCAAACTAAACATCCACGATGCATAGTAAATGAAGGGGAAGGTGATGTTTGTGCTATTCAGTGGTTCCTTAAGTGGGGGAGAAATAAATGATCCATTTTTAAAGTTGGATTGATTAATGAATTGATACAGTAGGAATGTTGAACTCTATTGTGCAGTAAAATGAACAGTTACATTAAAACTGTTGTAGTTTTAAAGTGGTAGCTGTGTGATTAAAAGATTATTATAAAGTCTAAAATCTTCCTGAAGTGCACTTAAAAATTCTGATAATAGCAGTTTTTCAAAACATAAACAAGTAGCTATTCTCCATGCAGATTTGTAACGTTATATGGGTGCAGATTCAAGACCATGAACCACTAATATTTCACATTATGAATTCATGCTGCTTCTCTGCCCTCTTCTAATTTCTATGCACCTGTAGAATATCTTCTACTCACCTGTGGATCTGTAACTTTTGTCACTTTGAAGGAGGAAGCAATCAGAGAAAGTAAACTGCCTGTGATTGGCTACTGTTCAGGAAATCCTACCTTTGAGACAGTAGTGTTTTCTTCCTAATTACAGCTAGTAACGTCTGCAAAGCATCTTTCGGCTAATAGCTAACCGCTTCAACAGTTGAATTTTGATTTCATATCCAAAAACCATCTCTATCTTTAACTTACAATTTCATGAACACAATCATAGACACGAAAGAAAGAAAAAAAAAACACAGAAGCTGCAAACTGATCAGAAATGTAAATGTATTCAGTTATAAAGTTTATTTAAGCCTCACTTTCTTCAATGTAAACAGATAAGTTAACATTAGCTTAGCTCAAACAAATTTCTAAATTTAACATAAATCATTTTAGAGCTTATTGCTACTGCAGTCAGAACCCATTCGTTACTGTTAAACTAAGTTGTTTAATGATGACTTCAATTAAACAATTATTAACATTTTAAGAGAACAGCTATTAGCTTATAGATGCTATGCTAAAGTTTTTAGCCGCAGCTAAGAAGAGAAACCATCTCAAAAGGCAGGATAACAAGCAAGCCATGAGCTCAGAAGAGAACATTAGCTAATGCCCAGGAGACATTAGTGGCCAAGTAGGTCTCGACAAATAAAACATTTAAACTACAGGGCGCGTTTTAAATAAAACTGCTTGTATGAGTATTTTTTACATGTGTGCATTTTTGGAAAAATTCTGACTTGATAGATGATTGTTCCTTTTATTCCAATATTTACTGCAGTTGATTTTTCTTTGTTAAACTGTGGAAAAAAGTAGCCATTATGTCGGGGTGTAAGCTTAGTTTTGAGCTCCCATCTAGAAAAGTTTGGGAGCACCTGAGCTATAGTGACCTGAAGGCTGAAGAACACGTGTACGCATCAACTGATGGCGATAAAAGGAAAAAGAGCCAACATTATCCAGAAATGTCAGCTGGCCGATGTAACAGTCTATTTTAATATACATACACCATCCCCCTAAAGTTGGGTCTAGTTATTAATAATATATTACAGCCTTGCTCCATACAGCTAGAGAGAGAAATTCAGCTAGAGGGGTTATTGAAGAAACCACCAGGAAGCACTTTTTAAAGCTTAAATTATAAACACAAGACACAGTGAACCAGAGACATCTTCAAGACAACTACCGTCTTTACTCATGTTAAAGGGTCTAAAACAAGCTAACAAATGATACCCTAGAAACAAAGCTAAACCAGATAACCTAAAAGATTAAGAATGAATAAAGTCATGTGACAGACAGTCAAGCACAGCAGCCACAGTGAAACCTCAGTGTAGATACAGGTTTACATTCATTCTTTCTTGCTTTTAGCCTTCAGAAAAAAATCTAAAATACCTGAAGCAGCGTAAAACACTAATGTTTGGTTTTATTGTTCAAATCTGAAAAGAATAATCTGTTTCTTTTAACCAATTAAAAATAACAGAAACCAGGTAGAAAGAAACATAATTTTAAAGTTATGAAAAGGAAAATGTTAAAAAAAACAACAACAAAAAAACGGAGACGTCAGCGAGAAGAGAACTCCTCTAGTCCTACCTGGACAGTGGATGAAGGACCAGTTATATTTGGCTTCACTTGGACACATGCTGGAGTTTAGTGAAGGCTGCGGACTGGCAGGCAGACCAGGCGAGGTGGACGGAGCCGGGACCAGAGTCTGGAAGGGTCCTCGATAGGAACCCTCGATGCACTGGCCCTTTCCTGTGTTACTGGGGTCCGTGCACCAACCGCAACCTGGCTGGTCCAAACACTGACCACATGTCCTGTAGCCAGAACAGTTTTCAGCTGCAGCAAAACACAAGAGAACAGCAGGACTGTTAAGTTATAAATAAAACAGGTTTCATCCTGAAAACTGAACCATAAAGTAACAAACCAACGATCTAATCCTCTGAGGGGTATGATTTAAGATGAAATTAGATTAAATTTTAAAATTCCCAAAGGAAATCCTTTATGGTCAGGTGCTTCACACATGACCTAAAGAGCATTCATAATGTAAAGTGTTACCAAAACCATTAAACTATGCTTTTTATTATTAATAAAGCGACAAGAACATTTAAAAAAAGGTCTTCTCATCGATATCAGGACTTAAAGCAGATTGTCCATTTCTATATATATACTGTATAAATAAAACCCTAACAGCTAATGTCTCTTATTTAACACGATTACTGCAGAGGGTTATTACACAGGGTATTACCGGTAAATGGGTATTTACATAAAAAACATCAGTGAGCACCTGTACCGGCGCATCCATAGGATGCGTTTTTAGAAGCAGTTTCCTCTCGGGGTGAAACTGCTTGGACCGTCTGATGTTCTCATGTTTAAACATGTTATAAATGTTGCTACTTCTTGAATTCTTCAGCATGAGGAAAATGTATTTTATTTTCTCATTTGTTTAAGAACTCTTTACATCCTTTTTGATCACCCTGTTATAAACCCTCAGGGTCTCAGAAAGCGCCAGTAATATCAACCCTCAGGTTCACTCACACTTTAACAGTCAGGATTAGAGAACATTAGGTAATGATGAAGGCCCAATAATATCATTATGATTTATCAAACAACTCTTTTATTTTTGCTACATAAAGTGGAGGTTTTGAAATTCTACCTTGCTAGAAACTGCATCTCAGTTTAATTGTGATTTTTTTTTATTCATTTAACTCTTTTGTTCTGCATCTTTTACATTAAATATGATTTTGTCTGAATGTGTTAAAAAAAAAAAAAAAAAAGATTTTGAAAAGCAACCTTATCTTCTTTCCAATAACTCAGATATTTTAAACAGCAGAATATTTGGCTTCTATTTAAACACGCCTAAATTAGCAGTGAAATACAGCTTATGTCTTGTGTTGATTCTGAATAAATCATGTTCTGTGCAGCAGAGGAGATTAGAGGGGATTACCAGCATAAATTATATTGTTGCATTATGCACTACATACTATACTGGGACTGAACATGTTTGTCATTTCTACTTTTCAGTGTGACTAAGAATAACAATGAGCTTTGGATTCAAACTGTGGCTCCATATGAAATAAAACCACCAGAAGAAGACGTCTTACGCGGACAGCTGCTCAAAGTGTACCACTCCATGCATTGCCCAAACGGGAAGGAGGCAACGTAGGCGTTGGAGTCGACGCACTGCTTCATGTTGCTGCACCACATGCACTCCGAGGTGCCGCTGGTGCACTCGCTGCAGGTGTTCCGCATGGCACACGGGCTCTTGCACTGCTTGGCACTGTGGTTTGCTGAGATGGGAGAGAAGGGAGAGATTTAAAGCAACGGACAGCATCTCCCCTAGAAAAAAAGGAACTCAGAGATTAAATTAGGGTTTTTCCTGTAATCCAACATTCTTCAAGGCTGATTTTCTTCTGCCAATTTTGTTAAAAGCGTTTTTTACATGAAAAATGTTCAATCCCAAAATAGAAAATTTGAAAAACCATTGGACTTTTTACTTCTGGGGGCGGGCTTTTCTCTGGAGTCAGAAGTAAGGAAGCAATCACATAACTATTGGTGAAAAGCAAGTGGTCGCATTAGGCTTAAAGTGAAGTGAATGTCTGTATAATGCACTGAATAATACGATTCATGAGAATT
>NW_015151090.1:82024-93012 GCF_000732505.1 Cyprinodon variegatus | reverse complement strand
TACGGTGCGCCTTATGGTCGTGAAAATACGGTAATAACATTGTTCTTTTCTTGCAACAATAATGGACACTCCATACAGAAGAACATCATAGTTCTACAATTTATTGGTTTAAAGAGCTGAATAGCAATCTATTCTATCATAAATCATTATTTTGAGGGTTTGTTTTTTTTAGACCATAAACATATTTAAAATGTTGTATCAATTTTCTTCTAGATCATTTGATTTTGTCCATCACAAAAGCTGAAACAAGCTTATGGCTGTAATGTGTGAAAATGTTTCAGTGGAGGAAATCCTACCAGGTCGCTCACACAGGCTGCCATTCACTGGGTTGATGCAGGATTGGGCCTTCAGTCCAACGGAGGACGGTTCAGCCAGGTAGCCACAAAATCCTGCGTCACTTGGCTCTCCGGGCAGCCACTGCAGGGTTGTGTTGGTGAAGGGCGACAGTTCCTCCCAGCACCAATAGGACACGTTGATCTTCCTCAGTCCCACCCAGGGAGTCATTGTGGTCTTATACTGATAAAATAAGACAAAGATGATCTTATCCATCTGCTTTTACAACTTCTATTCACTTTTTAAATGTCTCTCAGGATTAAAGGAAGAAATAAAGCTGGAAATGGTTGTTCCCCCAACAAGCAGATTAATGAATGAGGAAAAAACTCAGAATCACAGAGACAACATGACATCCATCTTCATTTTGTTTCAGCAAAACACAACTTTACCCTGATAGGAAAAGAAGAAGGAAAAATGACAGAAGTCATTAATCTGAACCGTCATCTTCTCTGCTGTAATGGAAGGTTTATTTCACTTGACTTTAAAGGGCTTTAGCACTTAAACCCATGTCAGGTCTGCAGATATGTTGCAGTTTAAAGAACAGACAAAGCGCAGAGACAAATGACTGTAGACTGACATGTAATTCCAGTTATTGGATCAATTGATTCTGTCAGGAAACCCTTCCAACGGCTTCTGTCAACATCAGACAGATGGAAGTCTTTGAGGACACCGAGAGCTGAACGCCAGCTACAGAAACTGATAAACTCACAAAATAAGTCCAGCCTATTAAAATCCCCCTTTAGCTGTAATTTCTAAAACAATATAATACAAAATTAGAATAAATTCATTCAAGCCCAATTTCAGAGTAAAGGGTGGAATTTAATTAATCTGCAATACGAAACTCTAAAGTTACAATAAACAAATAGTTTTACAACAATAGCTTTGGATCAATTGGAGCAAAACTGAGAATGTAAGATGTTTCTATTCAGGGCTCTCAGAACAGTTTGTTTACTTGTACTCAACAGCTTGAAGAGGTGGAACTATTTTTCTATAATTGTGAAAGTTAGAGAAAAAAAATCCAATTAAAACACTTCTATTTTAATTTCTCTCTGCGGCTTCAAATTCAGTTCCATTTGAATCAAACAAACACTTTTGATTTAAAAAGGCCTTCTTATTTATGGGGATTAAATGGGAGACATTTTTAACCCCTGATGAAATCTGAAGATGATGTTCATTCACAGACACTCTTCGTCACTCTAACGTCATTTGAAATATTTTATTTAAAATAAAAACGTTAAGCTCCCCCATGTTTTTTTCGTAATTAAATTAAAATCCTGATACAAATGTGAGACACACTTTAAGTTAATAACAGACTTTAATAAAAACATGTTTTCCTTTTTTTCTGCTTAATTATAAGCTACATCATGTTGGTCCATCACAACAAAAACCTGATAAAATAAATCAAAGTTTGTGTAATTGTCGCTGTAATGTTCAACCGAAGGAGAAAAGTTTCAAAAGGTCAATTCATTTACAAGCTGAGCACAAAGTAGACAAAGTGGAAAGGTTGAAGAGTAAACAACGACAACATTTTTACCTGACAAGGAGACAAATTCATTCAGTTAGTAATGATATAAATGGCTTCATGGATGATTAGTCAGTTGTCTGGATTGATTTCTGGGTTTTCTCTCTAATAGAGCAAACGAAACGTGTCGGAGCTCTGGAGGGAAAGATCTGCTCGTCTGAAACTTGTTTCATGCTTCCTGGTCTAAAAACTAGAAAGAAAAAAGAAAGAATCCAAGCAAAGCTCAGCGACATCTTAGAGAAAAATATTTATAAAGGGGGCGGAAAAAAAAAAAGGACACCTGAAGCTAAATTTACAAAGCTCATCGTTTTAACGTATGAACAGAAAGATTAAAAAAAATCTTAGCGTTATGCTTGTTATTTTATAAATCACTTTTGTCTTTATGCTTTAAAGCAATAACTTAATAATTAAATACCGTAATTTTCAGACTATTAGCCGCACCTGAATATAAGCCGCAGAAGCTAAATTGCATGATTTTTACATATACAAGCCACACCGGACTATAAGTCGCAGGTTTTTTATGTTTAATGTCCGTCTTTCTCACTGTCGTTCTGTCTTGTACCACTCGCGATAGAAGTCTGCTTCCGGAGGACCTCCACATTCCCGCGTGCGGCTACAGTACTTGTGTGTTGAGGCAAATGTGACGACAACATGGTGGATGGTAAAATCCATAGATTTCGCAATTACCCCAGTGACTGTTAGCTGTAAAAGTCCATAGATAAGCCGCATTGTTATATAAGCCGCAAGGTCGAAAAATGGGGAAAAAGTTGCGGCTTATAGTACGAAAATTACGGTAATTAAAATAGAAAAACCTAACAAGTTTCTGTATTATGTGGATTATTGTCTTTGTTTTTGGAGCGGCTCTGATTAAACATGAGAAACTGCTGAAAAATTAAAGCCAAGCGTTGCTATCACTGTCTAATCCGCTACTGATCGTATGACCCTTTTCCCAGACTGGCGCATCCAACACCACTAGCTCACCAAGACGTTCATGATCTGCAGCTCCTTCAGGACGAAGTCCACCTTCTTCTGCGTGGTGAGGGAGGCCAGGACGGCGTTGTGGTTCCTGCAGGCCAGCTTGGCATTATCGTATGACTCGCTGGTTGTGTTGAACTTCAGACAAGAGTTGCCCACGAGGTGCCAGGTTTCACCGCACACGTTCTCTGGAGTAGAGCGAAGACATGCTGTACTGAGTGAGATCTTTAATGAATGAGAAACGTTCATGATTCCAGTTCAAAACTAAAGTCAAACTGCAAAATGAGTCAAATGTTTTACGAATAAAAGATTTCTCCTTGACCATGTACTCAGTTTCAGGCTATGATGCCACATTTGACATGAAAGGAGCTCCGGATTAGAGCTACCTGGCAGTGAGATACAATCCTGGTTGCGATTATCCCACTGGCAGTTCTGGTCCACAGAGCAGCTTTTGCAGCTGGTTTTCTTGTTGCACACAAAGGAAGGATTGTCTTTGGGGCAGCTTTCATACTCTGATATGGATCCCTGGAGGGGAAAAAACACAAAAAGATGAAAACAGTCATTTTAGACAAATACTGCTCATTAATAAACCCTTCAGATTATCATCAAACTGAAAATAGAAAAGCCGACCCTTGTTTAAGAAATGTTCGAGCATCGGTGTTGTTGGAGAGAACTGAGGAAGACATACGAGCTGCATCTGTGTGTCTGACAGCATCTAAATGAGGACTGATTTGATCGCAGGGCAACAAATCAGACCCAGCTCTGCAAACAAGTTGGAGCTCTGATTGTTTCTCACTAATGACACGTCCCAGTTTAAAAAGGTGAAGCTAATCATGGAGGAAATCCACAGAAATTAATCGACAGCAGCACTGATCTCCCAGAAACAACTGAAGACTGCAGGAGTTTTAGCAGAGCAGCAGGGCTCCTCATTTCTTCTAAAAAAAAAAATCAAAACAACAAACCTTTCTAATGTCATCAGCTAAGTTTACATGAAGTATCGTTTCTTGATTAGATAGAAGTCTGTTTGGATTAAGTAATCTGATTACACTGTCGCTCAGATCCAATAATCCAATGATGAGGTAGAGCAGAAGAAGCTCATGGTTAGTGGTTCCAACATTAAACTACTGGCTGCTGCTCCAGATCAAAGCAGTGATGGAAGTTTCTCCTATTTTTCCAAAGTGAAAGATTTTTCAAAAAGAAAATCTACATAAACTCCATTAAAATAAAATCCATAACTAATCAACCCATGAGCAGCACAGAAAGTTGAGAAAAGCCACATCCAGGGAACGGACATTGAGATAGTGGACTCTTAAAAGTACCTAGGAGTTAACCTGAATAACAAACTGAACTTTGCTCATTACACTGAGGCTCTGTATAAGAAAGATCAGAGCAGAAACTTCCTGCTGAGGAGACTGAGGTCTATAACGTGTTGTGGTTGTGGCATCAGCCATCTATGGAACTGGCTGTCATAGCAGTGGCTTATCTGTAGCTGAGAGAAAGCGGCTGGATAAGCTGATCAGGAAGGTCAGCTCTGTGATTGGATGCCTTCTGGAATCATTTAACATCTCTGTTGGATAATGTCTACCTCCCCAAGCATAAATCTGTTTCAGAACTGAAGAGCTCCTTCAGTGACAGCCTGCTCCACCTTAAATGCACCAGGGAGCGTTATCGCAGATCTTCCTCCCAGCAGCTGTAAAGCTTTATAACCACCACTGTTCCCAACAACCTCAATAAGTTGTTATATTCATGCTGATTTTGCACAGGTTTTACCTTAATCAGTTAAATAACATGCTGCTGTCATTTTGCACATCTTTGATGTTGCTGCTATTTTCAAATATTCATTACTATAAAAATGTCCATAGCTGTATATTGGTTATTTAATCTCCAGGTGCACAATTTGATATTGTTAAAACACTTTATAGTACAGTATTTTATTGTTTATCTTTTAATAATTCACTATTTTGTTATTCTTATACATTTTTCTAAGGTCCATGCTTGAATGACCATTTTTTCCTATAATCTTTTTTCTGCTGTAAACACCAGTTTCCCCATTGTGGGACCATAAAGGGATTTTCTATTCTATTCCATTCTATTCTATTCTATTCTATTCTATTTTATATCTAACTCAGGAGCTGCACCTTACACTCCCTGTTATAAAATAAATAATCATTCCACAAAAACATTTTCTTGGTGTGAACCTCAAAGTGTTAAACGTAACAGAAGGATAAACAGAACTGAACATGGCAATCTGTCTATCACATTAAATCCCACTAAATACATTCAGCTGTGTGGTTGTCATTTGACAAGATACAAAGAAAAAAACTACGAGTTGTGAACATCGTTGTGAGGCGCTCTAAATTTAACAGGCACTGAAACCACTGTTTTTTTTCAACAGATGATATTGGATATAGTTTGGTAATATAATACCTAATGCAGACTGTTTATCTGTGAACGTGAACCACTTTCTATATCTGCATTCTCCAACTATGTGTGTGGGAGTGTTTGTGGTCAGGAGGAAAAAGATGGAAGAGAGATGATGAGAAATAAGAGATTCTCTGAGTTACTATTCTGTGGCTCAAACAGAAGAACAGAGGAGGCGACCGGTGGAGAACAGCAGAGAACAGTTTGTGTTCTGCAGGGAAGACGTGTTCAACTTTTAAAAGCTTGACAAAAACCTTTGGCTAATTTTGCAACAACTAAGGTTTATGGGGTAAAATGGCCTGTTGTTCTACAGCACTTTATTTTGCTTCCCTGTTCTACATGTTCATCTATTAATGAACACGTTCACATGTGGGAATTTGCCAACTTTTGAGATTTTTTTATTTTTCTTGCATTATTTCTAAATGCTGATTACTAACACAAATCTCGTACCTTTTGTGTCCAACATGCACTTAAATGTACTCATTGTTGAATATCAAAAACTGCAAACGATTGAGAAATAAATGCATTCTCATCATCTGTGTGGGTTTGGCCATAGGAAGGGCTGAAAAATACTGAAAGTCAATGGGAGTCAACACATGTCCTGACTATATATAGTAGAATGAGGTGGGGTGTGTTTGTGTTTGATACCGTGGAAGCGGTGCAGTTGCTCCCCAGAGACAGACACTTCCCTGAGCACCACTGGCAGCCGTTTGTGTTGGCCGTGCAGCTGTAGCAGTCTGTGTACTGCTCACAACGCTCATCGTCAACATCTGCAACAGGCAGAAAGACACATGACTGCTCCATTTCCACTGGAGAGAAGATAAGTTTATTTTGTGGAAAAGAGAAAGATTATGGGTGAAAAAGATCATCAGACATCAAGATATTTCCCCAGAATTATCTACCACTGACAGATTTCAGCTTTTTAGGTTTCTTTTCTTAAAATAAATGAACATTACAAAATATTTTTTTTTTTTCTATGTTTGAAAACATATCAGCTAAAAGAGTTGATGAAGCCATAAACAGAGCTAAAACCAGGCTTTATTTCAAGCTGTCAGATATCACTTAATTTTAATTTAAGCCAAACTTTCAATTTGAAAATCCAGTAGAAAGTATTTAGTCCTTTGACATTCTAACAGAACTTTGTGCTGCTGTTAACCACAGAGCAGTCACAACCTACCCGACTTTTATTAGGCAACAAACAACGCCTTACAGCAGTGTTTATACCCCTGAATAGGGATAGGAATCGAATACCGGTTCCTGTTCAGAACCGGTTCCATGTGTTCCAATTCCATGGCACTATTTGATCTTATCGATTCCAGGCAGCACCAGAGCCCTGGGCAGCACAACTTACATCACGTTTTTTACGCAAGTTACGCACACGGCATTCAGTAAGCAAGTACGTCGTGACCAGGCGTGACCAGTAAGTCTAGAAAAGCAAAACAAAAAAAATGCCGTCCCATCGACATGGAGTCTCATGAGTAACTAATGCTACAAAGTTGTAGTAAAGTGATGAAATTAGTTAGGAAAAAGCTGCTTTTTACAGACTGAAAGGAAATGATGACGTCAACAAAAGGGAGTATTTTCAATATGAAGAGTCAAAAACAGGCTTGTTTTACTGCAGCTTGGTGTCACCTACATGACCTGGTGCTACAGGAGGCCGGGAGCTGAGGATCAGGACTGGAGCTGTTGCTCTCCCACGGCAGGCAGGCTTCCTGGCTGCTGTTCCACATGCAGTGGATCCCAGGCCAGGCCCGGCTGCAGGACTCCAGGCTGGAAAAGGCCGAGCAGCTGGGCGAGGTGTACATCAGGACGTCGCTCAGCAGCAGGCTGTTGAAACCGCCGAACACGTACATCACACTGTGACACAGAGAGAAGGAAACAGGTGAGAGGAAGAAAGAATGATGAGCTTCCCCACAGTTCTGAGTGGTTAGGTCCAGAACAGATCCACCTTAGTGATCCCTCTGACTCTAACCTTCTCCTTATGAGTCCACCTGATAAGCAGCAGGAGCAGACAGAGCTGTCTGCTGACCCTGCTGACTGTTTGTGGATGCTGGGTTAATAAGGCTGTTAGTGAACATCTCTGCCCTCTGCCCTTCATCCAGCTGCTGGGATTTCACTGTGGAAATATGAGTGCTGCTGATTATCACTGCTAGGCCGTGAGGATCATTTGTTCATCTCTAACCGACGTCCTGCTTGTTCTGGACTTCCTGCTGAGCTCACAGATGAGGAGAACAGAGGGAGGATCAACGTCCAGGGAAAAGGTGTTTCATTTAGCAGGATCATTGTTTTTCATAGACTCCAAGCAAAAATATTCAAAATTCAAAAGGTGTGGTAAATATATAAGAATAAAATATTCAGTAGGAATTACAAAAACCTAAAATTTTCAGTTTTTCACCCATTTCTTTATTTATGGGTTAAAAATCTTTTTAGTTTTACATTTCTTGTGCTAAATTGTCTGCCTGTACCAGAATTTATAAAGGAAGTCTGTTAAATCAGGTACCAGTTAAAACCGTCACAACACTTTTTATTAGAAACTGCAACTGTGGTGGAAGCGTTTCGACTTTACTAGAGAATCATTCATTCTAAAATTATTGAAAACTGACAACTTTTTAAAAAAGTCTCCTTGTGGGCAAATTTAGTAAAATCCAAATAGAGAACAATGACACAAATCGAAGGATACTTTATTACCATTTGCCTCAATAAAAAAAAAAAAATTAACTATGAATTAATTGTTACTTAAACTTAACCTAAGACAACCAAGGTGTTTTTTGTATAACCACACAATCATCCTGCTGAATGATTCCTTAAATTCTGTTAATTCAGCACATTATGTTCTGGATGTGAGCTTATTCATTTAGAAAAAGGTTTCACTCCTCACTGCCGATAGGTGGATTAAAGGAGAGTGTATCAAATGGAAAGTGTGGGACCCATTTAAACTTCCCTGAGAGGAAAACAGAGCTGTGCCTAGTCTGTAAACCTTAATTATATCATAGCAGCATGTCGTCCATTCAGCTAAACCTGAGCAGCAAACATCGCCTGCAGCAGATTTTCCCTTCAGGAGACATAATGACATGAATTGATATAAAATTTTATCTGAAAATAAAATAAAAACTCCATCAAACAGTGTGGAATACAACTTTTCTCTGATACTTTTAACAGAGAAAAAAAATATATTTGAACCTTTTCCCTCCTAATGGGGGCAGACTGAGCAGAAACCGCACGGCATGTGGATGTGAGACCAGCTTAGTTCAAAGTCTGTATAACTGTAAAACAGTTCGGCCCAGTGCTGTTGCCGCAGTAGCTCAGTAGTTATGCCAACGCTAGAAAGCTGCAGTAAGAATTAAGAAGCAGATATAGTTTCCGTTTGCCTAGTATATGCTGGTTAAACCTTAGTATTCCCTTCCTGTTAAGTGTCAAGGATAATGGTTTTCCTAGCAGTTTATTTAATAAAGACAGCTCTTCTGTCAGGATAAAAAGTAATCATCTTCGTTATGTACATAACAAAGATTTGGGAATTAAATGGGAGCACAGACAGAGTGGAAAATTGTTAAAAGCGAGCTCTTTTACAGTGCATTCAGAATGACTTTAATCTAGAACACTGAGGCATATCTTGATATGGCTGGAGCCAGCAATGTCTCCTCATTTACAAATGTGTATAATGTAATGATGCGACATCTGATGATGTGGGGAGTGTTGACCTAGTGGTAGTGTGCCGATGCTCTGATAAAGTCGCAAAATCCCCACAGCCTCCACTCTGGGTTCCTGAGCAAGATCCTTAACCCCCAAATGCTCCCTGGGCGCCACACGATGGCAGCCCACTGCTCCCCAAGGGGATGGGTTAAATGCAGAGGTACATTTCTCCAATGTAAGATCAATAAAGTTCAATTATTATGTGGCAGGGTATGATACTGGAGTTTTATAAAATGCTTCCTTAACCTTTATTCAGGGTTGCTGCTGACTAACCTCTCTGTTCTGAGTAAGATGACCATTCTGTAGAAGATAAAGTCATGGTTTCTAATCATTTAATAGATAAACCTTATAAAGTGTGATTTAAAGTGGCTGTTCTGTGTGATATCTGCTACAGAAAGAATCGAGAAGGGAAAGCTTTACAATGTAAACACAGAGCTTTACTTCACAACCGTTTGAGACCAACCCAAAATGGGTCCGGCCAATCACGTTGCACTTTAAGGCGCAAATACAGCTGTGACTAGAGTAAGTGCTGCCAAGCCAAAATATACATGGTAGCACAGGAGGATGCTTGCATAGCTGCTATGCTATCCATGGTTACAGTCCTTGGCTAAAATCTAACTTTTTTGTTGTTGTTGTTTTTTGGTAGGTGGGCCGTTTGTGTCACTTTGTCCAAACAGCTCAGGATGTTCTAATAAATATGCCTTAAATAAATTCCATGCATGCAGTCCCAGATTACTAATGTGTAGAACTAAACCAGAGAGTTACAGATCAGCAATCTAGTTTAACAAGTTAATTTCTGTAAGCATGTTTAAAATAGATGAAAATATTCACAGACTTTAATTATGTTAAACGAATACACATTAATATTTCATTGTTAGGTCTGTTATGATAACAGCAATTAGCCTTAGGGTAGAAGACGTGGGAATAGCCCTTTATATGATTACTGTAGAACTGTTAGCTATGCTGTGATCATATTCTTTAAATTATACTGTAATGTTTTGCTACGAACACAGATGCTTCATGGAAAAAATGGCATTTTGCTTCCTTGTATACAGTTGTACAGTGTTTTTAAAAGAGGGCCACAAATCCACACTAAGAGCCTGAAAGTTTTATTATTATACTGTAAATGTGTTCATCTGTCATCCCAACCTGGGAAGAGAGAGGAGAAAATAAATAAATGGGGTTATATGATGACTTATAGGATGATTCTGTGGCCTTGGGGACCCTTACTGAAATATTCAGTCATAACCCTGATCATACTTTATTTCTTTTTCAACCAACCGTCAGATTATTTACCTTAGCATATCCTAGCTTTTCTTTATATGAACGTTTCTTCTGCATCTTCCACTTTCTGGAGGCTTTTCTCTTTTTAACTGTTCAACTCTTTACTGTAAAGATAGAATAATCTCTTAACACCACCCCTAAGGCCAAAACCTGGCCATTTGTGTTAATATTTGGTGCGTTTTCTGCAACAGGATGTATAATTGAATGAGTTAGGCAGAGTATGGATCGGCTGGCAGAGATGATGATACTAGATGAGTCATTGTTTTCTACCATGCCATTATTTTCTAGTCCTAAAAAAATAATCACTGAAATGATACATGGTAACAAGCAGGATTCCTTCTAGGTCTGAAAAACAGATTTGATCTAGATTTCTGTTCTACAAGATAAAGTTGTGATACCAGAAAAAAAAAATAATACAGTGATGACACCTCCTCTTCAGAAAGATGAAGTCAATTGCAAATAACTAAGGGAGAGACAGAATGAACTGAGCTTCAAAACATTGTCTAACTTTGATAAAACAAACAAGTACAGGGTCTAGAGACCCTTTAATGAAATTTAACTAAACAATAAAATAAAGATGAAGCATATTTATTAGGGGTGTAAATAATAATCGTTTTGTATCGATGCATCGATCCAACAGCCGACGATCCGATGCATCGACACGTCCGCAAGATAATCTATTCATGTTTTTTTTTTCCTCCGGTCTATTTTTATCCATTTGCTCCTGGGCGTAATTCTCCCTCCCGTGCTGCGGTGGCGCTAA
>NW_015151090.1:64382-81392 GCF_000732505.1 Cyprinodon variegatus | reverse complement strand
AAAAATTAGTATTTCAACCAATACTTTGAGTTCATTCTGGTTCATTTCTGTGGGGCAGAGGGTGCAAAGTTTAGAAACCTTCACTTTACAGTAGAAAGGAGGATCTGGACTATGTAAATGTTTTCAGAAGCAGCTTGGTACAAATTCTCTCTTGCAGGTAATTATGAAGAGTTTGTTCTTTATAGATCAACTACAGCAGCAGGGTAGTGGCTACAGGTTCCTGTGTTTTATCTGCTCTAATTGTCAGCTTCAGTCTGGTTTAACCCCTAAACCATGGAGTAACAAGAGCCACACTGGTTTGTTTGGGTCCTGTTCTATTAAATAGCTGTCAGATAAGGTTTCCCAAAGGAAACTCATCTTAAAAAGCTTAGACCCACAGTTCACCGGCACTGAGCTTTATGTGTCCTTGAAGCTAATATCTAAACTGATAGCTTTAGCTCATGTCTTCTGGGAGCTTTGCTACTCTGCTGTAACAGATACAGAAGCTTTGCAGATCATTTAAAGCTAAACTATTGATGTTGTAGGGTTAGTTTTCAGCTTGCAAGTGGCATATTTTTTTTCTATACATCTACCCCATACAGGGACTGTTTCCCTGTAGGCTTAAAATAGTTTGTTATATATTTTCAAATAACACTCCTAATTGTCCTTTCAACAAAGTTTAAAGCTTCCCGCTGCAGGTGAGCTGCTGCACTTTGTGGGTTGCAACTCTGCTGTCAAAAGAAGTCTGACAATCTGGATGAATGAACAGGTAAGTGTACTGATTTTAAAGCATGTCAGGATCTTTAAATAATATATTTTTTTATTGTTTTTGAAATAATAAACTGTCCTACTTCCTCCTTAAGGAAGGTTTTTCTACCTGTCGCTGATGACAGCAGAGTGTCCAAAGCGGTTGACATCATGGTGGAGGTCTGGTCGAGGCATCACTGTCCATTCGTCACACGCTGCAGCGAGAAGATGAAGGAGACGTCAGAGTGATGGCCCACTCTCACACATTCAATCACACACATTTTACAGCAGTAAAATCTGATGCAGACGCGCCTCGGGTGGTTAGAGAGACCTTTAACAAGTCTTCTGCTGGAGTCAGTCAAACTAAAAGGACAACCTGTCTGAGACACTAAGAGGGAAACTACACAACAAGGTTAACGGGAGGTAGAGAGAATCTGCAAAATATGAAGAGATGTGTTCAGGTTAAAATAATAAAAATTCAGATTTCATCGAAAATGCTTTAATTTGTGTGAGTGGAAGATCTTTAAAGGCATATATGTGAAACAAGGAAACTCCTCCAGCTCAAGCTTGAGTCTGAGTTCAGTATGTTTAGATAAGCCTGTATCAGCTGATTCCATCATGAAAAGNAGTTCAGTATGTTTAGATAAGCCTGTATCAGCTGATTCCATCATGAAAAGCTCAACTACTCCAAGTTTAAATGAAGGCCCAACATCAAATCTGACAGCAACATTTAAAAACTAGAAAAGCAATCAGAGAGCCCAGACCTCTGTCCAGAAGCTCATTTGCCCCCGACATTTTGGGACTTCCACCTTAAGCTAAAACCTGTATTCACAGGATCTTTCAACAACTTCCTGGATCCAAAGGGTGATCTGGATCATCACCAACATTTAATGAATTGTTCCTTGGACTGAGATGCACCTTTGGTAAAAAAAAAAAAAAAATGAAAATAAAAAATCATTAAAATGCATTTGTAACTTTTAAAGCTATCCTGTACAAGACGGACAGACAGAGTAACCTGACTCCGCCAGATGGATTTGCTCCGCATATCCATCTGGAAACCTTCCGTTAATTTTTGGAAGGGGCGAAAATACTGGTTAACTGATTGGCCTATGTTGGTGATAGACGGGCCAAATAAACCAATCAGATCAACAAAGCATATGACGTACTAACAGAGCGACAACGAAAACACAACCACAAGCCAGGCTACTCTTGCCCAAACCTCTGAAAAAAGCCTCCAGAGCTCTGTTTTGCTCTTCTTTCAGTGAAGAAATACTCTGTAATTCCGATAAAACTTGCTAATGTAAAATAACCACATTGTACATTGTTTGAGTGTGCATATAACAAATAAACTGTTTTATCCAACTCAAACATTTTTTTAAATATTATTCAACACTAGGTAGAATCAGAAAGCATCATGTGATAATCGAGATCTTTTCTATATTTTTCTGTTGTTTAGCATCATTTGCTGATGTCTATGGGAATGCTAAAGTGAGCAGCTAACTTTCTTTCCACTGTTTAAGCTCTGTGCTCTTTGAACAGTTCTCCATTGTCGTCAATGGAGCTGTCAGAACTCTCATACATAGACAGCTCTGACTTAAATAGATATTTGGGTTTATTAGGAGAATCACCACAGCAGCAGTAGGTACAGCTCTGGTTCACACGCTCACTGCAAGCCAGGCTGGAAAGCACACACACCTGCTGTGAAAAACAGAGGAAGTCTTCAGTCTCCCAGAGAAAGGCCTGCCTACATGTAGAGTCAGTGCCATCTGCTGTGATAACGTGGTATCGCAGGTGGGACAGTGTAAAGTCCCTCAGATCAGGGATTCATGACAACAGCAGCAGACAATGCCATGACACCAGGCAGCCTAAGAAATCTGCTCTTTAATTGAGTTGAGCTTGTTAAGAGAAGGCTTGGTCCATTTTAAATGTAATTAGCCAACAATTACCAAAGGTGCTGCTGCCAACAGCCTTGCAGCTGGCTGGGGTTTGGTGGATTATACTGTCAGCTTAGATTCATCTTGTAAAAATCAGAGAGGATGGATGATGATGGGGAAAACTAGAGGTTAGGAAGATGTTCAACCCGTCACAGGAGTCAGTATTTTATGATGCAGCTGTGCCACATTATGATTAATCTACATGGAGTAGAGGAGAAGTCACCTAAAAACTTTTCCTCCAACTTTACTGGTTGTCAGTTAACTTTCTAATGACAGAAGTTCCTGAGGCCATCATGAAGCCTGGTGGGAAATCTGCCCCACTTCCCAAGAGATTCCAGTCTCCAATTAATGAGCCATTTATGACAGCATGGCAGAACGAGGCCAACGCCATCTATAACAATGTTTCTAGACTGATAGGTTAATGAGAACGTCCCCATGGTTCCTGCCTCTAACCCCCATCAGGGCAGGCACCAACCTCTGGGGCTTTAATATAGTAAATAAAGGAATAAAGCTTATTTTTAAACATTATATGATTTTAAAGTTGGGTTTCTGATTCCCCATTGGTTTGAGTGGAACCGGTTTGACCGGATCAGCCCTCACTCCCAAAAGTTTAATCACACTGATAGTTTTTACCATGAAAAATAAATAAATCTGTTTTCATAGCAGCTGCATCAGATTTATTTTTATTTTAATCCAAACTATAATTTGAGCTGGTTTTATTTTTAAGGGAAGAATGATCATTATATCTGCAGCTGATATTTTTTTCTTCATCCTTTAACATTTAGGAAAGAACTAAAGCAGGAGGAGGAGGAGGGATCATCGCCTCAGTTATCCTCGCCAACCAAAATACTTCTGACGCTGCTACCTAAATGATGTTGGCCCGTTGTTTTTTTTTTAGTCTGTTAGCATGTTTTGGAACATCTTCCTGATTTTAGACGGAGCTATAACCGGCAGCAGTATTCAGGTTCCAGAAAAACTCAGCTCTAAGAGGTGAAGTTGGTGTTTAAAATGTCTGCTTCCTGTATTGCAGATTAAACTGGTTTACCGCTGAGGTGTGATGACAGTAATGTGCTCGTAGCTAAAACCGAGGCTGGACTTGCACTTCTCTGTGTAGCAACTGAAAACATAAATCTAATCTGCTGCTGGTGAATGATGGATGCTCGGTGTGAATTAATCACTGAGCACTGTTTAGGGTCACTTTTACAGTTTTTGGGGATTATTATCCATGAGCTGTTTAAAGCAGTCTTAAAATGCCAGGTAATCAAAGTTTTAAAATATGCAAATTTTCCCATGGCGAGGCGCAAGCTCCCTCGCTAGTTTTAACATATCAAGCAGTTCCAACACAGCGCAGAGCAGATGAGCCTGCAGAAGCAATTGGTTCCATCAGCTCAGGTCAGGTCATAAATATTTGGCATTTTCATACTGATTTTGTAGTTAAACTAGGTTTGTCACGGTACTGAAATGTCAAACTTGATATTGATACTCAAAATATTCAATTCTCATTATTATTTTGGATACAAAGAGGATAAAAAAAATGACAGATTATTAAAAGAATTTTAATCTTATCATTAAAATCATAAAACTTTGAACATTTTTGTTTTACAGTATCACAGATGCAAGCTTAATCAGTGTTCAAATAAACAGCCCAAACAAAAAACATTTTGGACAATATTTTAAATTATTTTATTCTTATCATTATTCTTTTAATGTGCAAATTAGAACTGCAACCAATTGTACTAAGTAAGGGTACTGATATGTTAAACTAAATCAAAAAGTTAAAATGCAGAATTAATATAAAATATATTAAAGTTGTGACAAACAGTTTACTACCAAGTCAAATTCTGTGTGTTAGCTTTTTTTTCCCTTTCAATGGCCTTACTTGAGTGTGTTTAAGTTACTACCTTTAAATCCCCCTCAGAAACCCTTATGTTATTCAGTGCGCAGCTGTCTTTGTGGTTACAGATTTTTCTAGGTAAGCAGTGCGGAAGATCAGGAGGTTTGGACGTCGTTCTGACGACGAGTGATGGGAGTCCGCAAGAGTCAAGAATAAACCAGGCTTTAATGGAGCACACACTCATACTTTGGTAGGTCGGAAACTTAGGTCAAACGCCATGGAGACATCAACATGTGAAAGGGAACCAGGAACCAAAGCCACAATCCTCCAGCTATGGGACCACTGCTCTCCCCACTGAGACCCTTATAGTCCCTATATTAGTCCATTCGTGAACCAGCTCCCATTATAATGATGGATTTTGCAGGAATCTGAACTATTCTGGGGATTTTTTCCACAATCACAATTACTTCTACACCTGTGACCTTAAGGGTTAAATCTATTTATAATAAATCTAGATGCAGACATGGAACATTCTGATTTGATTGATTTTGATTTGAATTAAACATAAAACTACAACATCTAATTGGTCATTTAAAGCCCAACTTTAGGTTTTTTTTTCAGTCAAATATTGCAAAGAAAAAAGTCTAAAAGCAGCAAAACAAGAAGATTGATCACTGTGATGTGTGGCAGTGAGAGTTTGGATGCACCAATGCAGGGCAGCCAGATCAAGCCCGACAGCTTTGAAAATGAATGGGCTTAATAAAAAAGAAAGCAGAAAAACAGCAGCTCAGCAAAATGAATTGTTATTAACATGTGAAGTGAGAGATCTAGAAGTCAATCTGTGGAGGAGGTCATTCCTCCCTAAAGGAGCGGAACCCCTTAAGATATTCTGTCATTTATTAATCTTTCATTTAAAGCATTTAATCTTTGTTTGTTGAACATCTCTAGCCTGGGGATGTAGTTATGCATATGGGTGTTCTTCCTTTTGAATGCTAATTGAATTGAATCGTGAGCTAACTGAAGATTCCCGCCTCTAGTCTGCAGTGAGCAGATAGAACATGAACATAGACTGACAGGCTGCTGAACCGTCTGCTCAGAAAAACAGACCAGCTTCCCTGAAACATGCAGCTACATGCATGGACTATCCTAAAATGCTCCAGGAGAAAGGTTTTTACAGCAGATTAGAAGCTTATTGGTGGTTTGATGAATGTATCAGAGAAGCTTTCAAACAGTAGAAACAAAGGAAGATATTTCTTCTTTATCCTAGGTTCATTTTAGGATTATTGGAGATTATTTAAGGTACATCAATAGTGGGAATTACAGAAAAATTTAGCAAATCTAAAAGGCCTAGTAGAGAGTTATCTGCATGAGAGGATCTGTTCTATAAAGATTACATTGATTCTGGTGATGATATTAGAAAGATGACCATCAACATAATGCTGCACATATAGTGATTAAAGTGTAAACATCTGTGTGGGCGTTACTTACCCAAACTGTAGGCCAGGAAATCAGCGGAGAAGCACTTGGCACCGTGGCTCATGGATGTGTCGTTGTGCGTGTTTCCTCCAAACACCAACATGGTGCCGCTCACTATAACCGCCGTGTGAAGGTAACGGAAGAAGCCACTGTCTCTCAAAACGGTCCTGCACGACCAAACAGACAAAGGTTACACCTCTGCTCTCACCCCAGCTGAGGGGTTTATAATCGGAAGATCCAAAGCTAAAAAAAATCATACACTAGGAATAAGAACAGCAGCCTGCAAAGGGATTTAAACCTCCTGAAAACTTTGATTTATGTTACAACCACAAATACAGTTTATTGAGAAAGTATATGATGGATAAACACAGAGGAGCATCAGAGGAGAAAATATTTTAAAGATATTTGTTTTTTTTACCCATTAAAAAAAAAAAATTGTTTCTATGGGGTGAAATTGGCTTCATTGTAGTTACAAGCAAACAAGAGGTTTTAAATGGAAATTTGAAAAAGATGCAATCTTTGAAAAAAATCACATCAAAAAAAGTTTAAATAGTAATTAGATGCATTGCTATTGGTCTGGATAGACATCAGTGCCATCTGTAACAGCCAGTACAGAAGTCATTCATTCATTCATTCATTCATTCATGCATTCATACATATATATATATATATATATATATATATATATATATATATATATTAAAAATTATATATATAAAATTTGAAAAATAAATCAGAAAGCAGTTATTCAGAACTATTTTTTTCAGTTTCATTTCTTTTTTTTTTTTTTTTATATGAATTTACAAAATGTGCTCTTTGCTTGAAATAATAATGACACAAAATTTCCTCCATAGTTTCCGGCCTCATCATCTATAACATCAATTGTCAGCCTTGCACATCTAGACATTGAACTGTTTATTGAAACTTGTCTTGAAAAAGTTTAAATATAAAGCAGCTGCCCATAACTGTACCAGGGATGCAGAGCATCATCACCGAGTTGTCGGTACCGACAGATATCAGCTTTAAAACCAAATATTGGGCATGGCCATTCCACCAAAATAAACCACCGATATTAAAAGATATTTATTTTAAAATTATGAATTCTATAATTAAATTAAAAAAACTATTTATTTAAACATATAAACTCTTACTTTATATTTATAAATAGAGTGAAATAATTTGGTGATTCTGTATTTTTAGGGGTCACCATTCTGTTGTGTTGTTATTCATGAAAATGCTGCTAATCTGCTCAGTGTGCTGCAAATACACAGAAGAGAATAGACACCATTTAATTTTTATTGGCTGTCAATCTATGAAACTGGAGAGCATCCATGAACACAAACACAGTAAATGCCATAAACCCTGGATGTCCGTGTCTCAGGCTCAATCCAAACAACCCATGCTACAGCCACTGTGAGTGCACTGATAGCTATAGCAACACAAAGATAAAAATATATTTTTTTGCATTGCCCATGCAACTGGAAGAAATAAAAAATAACAAATGAAAATAGAAGTTTTTCCAGTGGTTTAATTTATGGACACTTTCATAAAAAAAATTTAAAAATTATTTTGTATTTTGCATTGAATGAAACTCTAAAATACCACTTTTTTAAAATAAAACTACATTACCTTTTTCTGTAAATCGTTTGCTTTTAAAATAATGCCTCAGTGAAATAAAATGCTCCTTAAAAATATATGATAGCTAATTATTTTTTTTTTTCTGGCCAGTAAAAATATGCTTGGCGGGTGAATAATTTTATTTTCCGGTCCACTTGGCCACTGAGTCAAAAAGTTAACTTTGGACCCTGCATATAAAATTACATTAAAAAAAAAGGAGACTTTCAAACTGATCTACTTAAAAACTTTTGTGATTAAAAAGGTAGCTAAAGAAAATCTCACCATTTCCTTTTGTCCACATCAAACTTGTACAGGTCTCCTGCCAGGCCATACTTGTTTGCACTGAAGGCCTTGTAGCCCCCGTGGATGTAGATGGCTCTGGTGCTGGGGTCAAAAACACTGCTGTGGCCGTAGCCTCCTTGGACCAAAGCGCCTTCTGTACTCAAGAAGCTCCACTTGTTTTTGACTGGAAGGTCACAGAACACAGTCGGTGAGACACTGACGGTTAAAGGCTTTATGTAGTAGAAATGTAATGAGATCCCACAGGCATATATAGAGAAAAAGAAAAGACAGTAGACGCGTCAGGGTTTTTAGTTTAGATAGAAGACTTCAGCTTAGTTTGAAAAGTGTTTTACAGGCAAACAGCTAGAGCCTACGGTTCCCCCATTTAATTTTTTCAGTGAGAAAAGCTGTTGAGACACATTGAGATCTCTGACAAGTTTACTGTCAACAAGAGACTGAATAAATCTGAACTCTTTAGTCCTATGTTACATTGAAATTTCTCAAACTTAAAAAAAGAAAAACTAACAAAAAAAGAAAAACACAAAAGCATCAATAGTCTGATCAGACAAACCCAGAGGCTATGTGGTTGGGTGTTTACATGCCTCCGGCAGAATCTCCGTTTGGGCGGATGGCTGAGCTCGTGGGAGAAGTTCAGTGGTATCGGCTACAAAAAGTCGGGCTCACCTACACGCAGAGCCTGGCCTCTGGAACCCAGCTCCTTAAGGGGAGCTGGACTCTCTTTCGTGAAGGTGTGAAGGGCTATGGTGGGTTTGTCTCACACCAGTACAGCTCTCATGCGTTCCCCTCTCTGGATGAGAGGGTTGCATCCCTGCACCTTTAGGCCTGGGATGGAACTCTGACTGTAGTCTCAACCAATGGCCAAGACTACCCCACCTTCTTAACACGCTTGGTGGGGGGTGCTGGACAGCGCCCATCTCGGGAGCTTCATCATTCTACTGGAGGACTTCATCACATCCTTGGGAAAACAAAAATTACATCTCAGACTGACATTTGACTGTATGTCATGAAGATTGGGGGTTCATAGATCACCATTTGATGATAAGTTGGATACACTGAAAGAGAAGGAAGTTGGCTGATAAAAACTTTTTTCTGGGAAAGGTTGATGGAGCCCTCAGTCATGGATTTATTCAAGCCCAACCCCTTGAAGAGCTTCTCTGATTTCAGGGCACTGTTCTCTACCTATATTTCGATGGGTCCACTCACAGCTTATAAGGTCTGCAGTGCCTGTAAAGGCAGCAAGTCACTAAAGGATGACATCAAGCTGAAGGAGTCCCATCAAGCCGGGTTTGACTGTGGGGTTTCTAATTCAGCAAAAAGGTCCCATGAGGCCAAGTGTGTTACCATTTGGGGCGGATGCAAAACAAAAAATCTGGCCTGGGAGGAGTTTGAAGAGATCATGGAGTTACTATAGGTTGGCCTCAGGGCCTGACCCCCTTCCCTTGGAGCCTCAGGATGGGTCAGAACTGCCTCACTAACACTGTTTATAGTGAAACCCTGCCCCTGGTCTAACAGACTGAGGTGGCGCTCCTTTAGAAAAAAAGGTTTGTTCTGAATATAAGGCGATCTCAAACTCCCAAGGAAAGCCTATGCCAGGGTGCTGGAGAGGAGAGTCCAGCTGATTGTCTGATCTTGGCTTCAAGCGGATCAGTGTGGTTTTTGTTCTGGAACATTGGATCAGTTCTTCACCCTCTGCAGGGTGCTTAAGGAGAGTTTGTCATACTGGTCCACAAGGAGTTTTTAGACCTGGAGAATGCATTTGATTGTGTCCCTCAAAGTGCCCTGTGCAGGGAAGACCGGAAATATGGAGTCAGTGGCCTTTCATTCAGGGCCATCTAGTCTCTGCACCAGCAGACCAGGCGACATTAAGTCTTAGGGCCTTTTCCTGATGCATTTTAAACTGCAGCAGGGATGCCCTCTGTCACCAGTCCGGTTCATAACCTTTGTGGACAGGATTTATGGGTTCAAGGGCTGGATTTGGCAACAGCAGAATTTGTTTTGCTTTTTGAGGGTGGTGGGTTCTGCTGGCTCCCTCCTGCGATGGAGCGGTTCACAGCTGATTGTGAAGCAAGCAGGATGAAAATCAGCTCATTTAAGTCCCAGACCATTGTTCTCTACCGGAAAAGGATGGCTTGCCCCTTCAGGTCAGAGGGGAGTTCACATCTCAAGTGGAGGAATTCAAGTATTCTGGGGTCCTGTTCAAGAGTGCGTTTGAATGGAGCTGGAGAATGATAGAAGGATGGGTGACGCTTACTCCACAATGTGTATGCTGTTCTGATCTGTTCTGGTAAATGGAGAGCTAAGCCTAAAGGTGAACATTCTGCTTTTCTAGTCCCAGAACACACTAAAGGGACTAGGTCTACCAGCTGGCCCTGGCATTCCTTGGCTTCGCCCAGAGGTGCTGGATGAGATGACTAAGGCAAGGTAAGTTTGTGAGTCTCTGCTGAAACTGCAGTCCCATTGGCTTGGTCCCTGCCAGGCGGAAGATGACAAGTAAAAACACTAAAGCATTAACAGTCTGATAAGCTCACCAATGTTGTATTCTTGCACACGGCTGACGTAACCGTAAAGAGGACAGTGTCCAAACAGGACGAGCATGACAGGATCTTCCCCGTCTCGGATGGGAGGGACTATGTGGGCTGAATGTCCCACCACAGGATACTGGTCATTGAGCCAGGGGTTCAGAAGGACCCACGTTTGGTTCTGGATGTGGAAAACCCAGAGCTGACTGGACACATTTCCAGTTGAATCAATTTTTCCTCCATACATATAGATCTTCCCCTGAAAGAGATCAGAAAAAGGTTTCATCCAAATTAAACATGGATCAGTTAAATCATTTAGATAGTGAGATTGTTATATAGGTCAACATTCTTAACAAAACAAGCCGAGTAAATTAAAAAGTCTGGAGTCGTTAATTACGGCATTTAATTGGAAAAACATCCAGGTTTTCATTATTTCTAAAGCTAGAGCTAACATGAACAGATTGTTATGAGCCATTAACTGCCTATAAGCCAACATCTCTGGATGATGATGTAGCGCATCCCTTCACAGTAGAGCATGCCAAGAAGGTAGGCAAGCAGTCTGTAGCTCACATAGTGGCTTCCTTTCACTCTTCATTTCAAGAGACCATTAAGCTCCAAGTTACAATAACGAGACAGTTTATACTGTGTGTAATGCTTACGATACTCATTATTGTTCAAGTTTGAAATTTGCTCATAAATACTGCCAAAATAGAAAACAAAATAACAACAGTATTAAAGCAGTCGGTTGTTAAAATCCTAGCCATATATAGAGCATTTTTATGAAACAATTAAAGGCATCCATAAAGACCAGAAGGTTTTGAGCTTTAGGAGACTGATTAAGCTTTGTGTAAGTCAGTCTGCCAGTCAGGCTAGCATATTGTGTAACTACCAGCGTCTTGCTGCTCAGTCCCCTGCTTCCACAAGGCTAAGCTAAGCTAGCTGCCAATCACAATTTGTCAGGTTTAGGTTTTAAAAACATGGCGAGTTAAACTTAAACCATTAATAGCCACTCTTCTTTGAGGTTTTGAGAGATAATTTAAATCAAAGGCACTAGTGCCAAAAATTCTTTAGTAAGAAAAAGAAAATCTTCTAAGAGTGTAACATTTAAATTTAAGGCAGAAAACAGATGAATTATTTAACGGTTTAGTATTAGGAAGAAACAGGGAACAGAAATTAACTTGGAAATCTGTTTTATCCCTAATGAAAATATAAACACTGAATTCATATGTCTACAGTACATGTTTGTGGAATAGGCATGCATTGATGTGTGTCCTGCTTCTCCGTGACAGATTTTTTTCAGGTGTATTTGAGTACGACGGCTTAATATAAATGCATTCACATAAAGGTGCATATTCAAGCTGCTTCCTACAAATCAACATTTCTCTGATTTATTATTTCATCAGCAGGTCCAAATAGGTTTTCTGGAGTTCTGGAGATTCTGCTTCACTTCACAGCAGCTTATCTATACTGGATGTTTTATACATTAGTTGCATACATGTACAACAGGAAGTATAGAGAAAGGAATGGAGGATAATGCTTCCGTTTGATTTAGCTTCCATCGATTCCCTTCTCACTTCATCTTCAAACCATCCTCCGAGGAACTTAAGGCTAATTTGCCTGATAAAACCAATCCCTGCATGATGCAGCAAGAAGGAAGTGATTTTTATTGACGTTTTGAGGCCCACTGACAGCCACAGAAACCATCCTCTCATGTACCTCATGCAGAGCTAAAGAGTGGCCGTATCGCGGGGTGACCGTGTTGACAGAGGGGTCCAGGGTCATCCATGTCTTCCTGCTCAGGTTATACCTAAAGGAAAGGAACAGAAACATGAACTCAGTCCAGATTTTGTAATGTTTTACATTGATGAGCTCCATGACTTAAAAAAGTTCCTCTTCTCCCCTCAGGCTGTTTCGTAAGCAAAATCATCAAACTGTGGAAAACAGTCTAAAGCATATCTATTAATGTGAGTCTGTACAATACTCCTGGAGGAGAAGTTTATCTGTACAGTAGCAGCTATCTGAGTCGAATTGTTTAAACCAGAGAGGAACAGATACAGACTTAGATACAGACAAGAGGGCTCAGTGGTCCACGTCCCAAACCCACAGCTTCCTGGTGGAAGCAGAAATAGATCAAAAATATCCAAACTGAGATCATTTGTGGAGTTTAAAAAAAATCTGGATGAGAGCCTCCTTTTGTTGTTTCCCGTCAGGCTTTTAGAGCTTTAACCATATCAGGTTGATTTATCTGAAAGAACATTTAACCAAACATTTGATCCTTTTAGTTGTTAAAGCATTTCTAGAAAGCCTCTGAGGGTTTTCCAGTAAAAGGGATTTACATCAGCTTCTCAGCTCATTCTTACGTAGAGAAAGTAGCCTAAAGTGTCCTTTCTTTTTTCCCAAGTGAAATCATAAGGAACACTCTTAAATGGTCTGACATCCTAAAGTTAACCCATGTACCTTAATCTTGAAAATCCCACTATGTGGTTGTTCTTCCTATATAGTCTCCTAACTTGCTTAATAATAACCAGTGAAATAAAAAAAAAGGGCTGAATTCTTTATAAATCTAAGGTGATTGTTTTCATAGGAGGGCTGCTAATGATGAGCAGCAAGCATGTGTGCAGCCTCAGAAAGGTGAACTTACGCTTTGACCATGTGATAGTCAGAGGTGTTAAAGACATAGCCTCCGATGACCCACATGATTCCCTGGTCTACTACAGCCTTGTGGGACGCTCTGGCCAGCCCGGCTTCAAGGTACTCCTCACGGCTCCAAAAGGAGGAATTGGCAGGAACCGAGACGGAGCAGCCTGGACCTGAGGAGGGGAGGAAATGACCGAGTAAAGGCTCCATAGGAGGGACGATTTAGGAGAAGAGGATTGGTTGTTCTGTTTTGCAATATTGGGAGAACTTCTACCAGAAATGTTCCTGAATTTAACTGCTGAAGCTAACAAAATTATTCACACCATATTTCATAATTTGCAATAACCTCAAAGCATTTAAAGATGTTTTAAATAAAAGGCACAAAGTAAAGACAAATTGTGAAGCAAAAGAAAGCATTATTAAATAATCACAAAAGTTAAGCATCCTTTTTTATGGATTTACTTTTGCTCATTCTTTAGTGCAAAGCAGGTCAACTTTATTCAGATTATTCGGATTATAAAGGTTTGTCAAAGATGTTTGTTTAAATTTTAACCTGGACTTTGACTAGGCCATTATACCATGTTAATATCCTTTGTTCTGAAGCATTTCACTTCAGATCTGATGAATGTTTCTGGCCTTTGTCCAGCTGCAAGTCAAACCTCAGCACCAGGTTTATTTTTTCCGCCTCCAACTTAATTCTCCAACTCTGACAACTGTTTATAAAGCTGAAGAAGAAGAGCAGGATTAAATCATTATGCTGAAAATCCAGGTTTTCTTAGCCTTGCACTAAATTTGCATGATGCATTAAGTGAGATAAACTAGGGGACTGAAACAGTTTTTCAAATGATGCAAGAATTTCTGCTAATTATCTGGAATAAAGTTTTCTTAAATCCTGTTAAACTGTTCCAGCCTCTTTGTCTTTGTTAAGGAGCTCATTTCTGTTGCAAAACGTTGAAGCCTTAATCTGCTGACATGAGGATGCCACAAGCAGTTTTAAGATATGCAAGATAAAAGTGTGGAAACTAAACTAAAACATCTATAGAAAGCTTGATTGCTAAAATAACTTTTAGCTGCAGCACTTGATGTAAAGCCGGACTGATTGCTGTTAAACTGAAGTAGTGAAGCAGCGTCATCAGTTTGGTCAGGGCAGAGAAAGCTTACTAATAATAATAATTAGGGATGAAGATGCAGGTTTCCGGCCAATAGGTGATCTTTAAAGAGCCTTTACTGTATAACTGAAGCTGTCAGGTGTTAAAAGGTCCACTTAAAGCTTCAATGTTTCCATCCTGGTTTACTGGATAAAAACAAACAATACCAGTTATATCAGTATCGGCTGATCAACGTCACCTAGAATATTGGGGCAGATCAATCGGTGCATCCTGAGGAGGCTAACGGTTTATAGCTAAGGTTCCACAAGTTCATATTGATGCATATCCTTTAGTAATGCTCTCATTAATAATAAGGATGAATTAACAGCAAATGATTATCTAAAAATAGATTCTAATCTTATCAACTTCATTTGAGCAGGTAAATATCATGCCATTATGTTTTCAAAATAAGATAACTAAACATTATATACCTGAATCAAGTTAATGCAGTTTTTTCTTTTTTTAAACATAAATTATCTTTTTTCTTAGAGAAGTTTATCCTGTTATTTTTTTGCAACCAAATGTGATGTTTTGTAAATAAAATTTGAAAAAATAATAAATAAATAAAATCAATCCTTATATTGAACTTTGAAAAACTTCTTAATCAAAATACATTTTTATGGTAACTTTTCTGTTTCCTCAGATTTAATTTTTTCCAAATACTTTCATATTTAATTTCCAAAAAAAATTATTCTACTTTTTAAATCTTATAAAATGTATGTGTTTAAGATTTTCGAATTGCATTTCTTTAAAAATGCATTTTACAGGGCGTGAGGAGCGAAGATGTATTTCTATTGGTCAGCGGGATGTTTGTAATTGTATTATATTGGTCAATGTCTGCGTCAGGCAGTAAATGTTTTTTTTTTTTTTTTGGCTTGAAGTGAAGAGATTGTGATCTGTGGAATGCCATTTGAAAAATAAAATGTAATCTGTAAAAAATGTATTTAAAGAAGGGACATTTTAAAAACCAAAATCTGAAAATATTAAATGTGTGTAAAAAAAAAAAGAAAAAAACCCCAAAAACATTAGCTTATTTTAGTTTGCATAAATAAAGTTTTATAAAATTGAAAAAAAAAATTATTATTATTTTTACATTTTTATTTTTGAAAGAACAGAATCGGAGAAAACAGCAAAGAATCTCTATAAATTCTTTTTGGATCAGAAGTTTTTTAATGTTTAATATCTACAGTTCTTTATCTTCGAATTCCATTTACAGAAAATGTGCTTTGCTTGAAACACTACAGAATGAAATTCACTTCATAAATATTCCATCGGTAAATAGTTTTACCTTCTCAAAACCAAGGAAAATATACTCATTACAAGAACAAATGTCTCATATTTCAATTTTTGCAGCTTGGAATTATTTTGACAAAAATGGAAAAGTTGTAGAGACGGATATTTTCACTTACAGGTTAGAAGTTACAGAATTATTTAGCTTATTTATATGTCCTTTAACACACATTTGAACTATTATTTTCATATAAATCGAGGGAAATGTTCTTTTAGGAGCATTTTTATGGTTGCCTTTTTGTTTTATGTGAAATAACTCGAACAGTTGGCTACATTCACAGGCCCCTTCCTGTGTTTATGAACCAGAACAATGAGGCCAAAATAAACCACAATCGGCGGAAAATTAAGGGTATAAAGACTGGTAGCAATAAACTCCACCAAAGAAATAAAAACATGGTTTCTGATCAGGCCCTTTATGTCCGGTTCCTCTTCTGTCTGTCCCTCCATCTTGATGAGATTAATCTCCTGTCCCTGATGGAGTCATAACACTTCACCACAGTTTACATGGTTACAAGGAAGAAATCATTTGTCAGAAATCATGGAAAAGGAGAATAGATCCAGGACAGGTTTGTTCTGATATTATTAATATAAAAGCAAATCCTCAGCAGTATAATGTCTCTTCAGCGCATTAAAAAAAAGTACTCTCTTGTCCTTTCAACAGACACTTAAAGCTGTAACTGCAACAGAAAGATGGGAGTCAAAGCCCGCCTCAATTCACACACATCTGTCCAAGTTTGCACTTGTTGGTGTAGAAAATTAAATCTTTCAGAAGGCGGCAGTAAAACGAGAGAGTCTGCAATTCCACTGTGAAAACACCATGACAAAGGCAATAAAGGCCAAAGAAAGTGGCCGTCTGTTCCTTACCTCCCTCAGCTTTGCTAATGAGATAATAGTGCAGGTAAATTAAGCAGTAGTGTGTTCATTGAGAGCAGAGCAGTTGAAGAGATAAAAAAGCAGCTGGAAGGGCCAGACGGTCAGAGTCAGGGACACAATATCACCAAAATAAAAGGAGAAATAAAGAGCTTCAGTTTACAGCAGCTGGATGTTTGGGCCACAGAAAGATTCAACAACAGCTGATGGAAAATCCAAGTTTAGTCAGATAATAGAAACAATGAATCAAGATGAAGAACTCAATAAACACTCAAATGCTTCGTCTGAGTTGCTTTTTGCTAAGTTAGACTAAATATTTTCTTATTGCAGTGGATTTTAAAGAGTCTGGTTATTTGAATAACTTGCATATAAAATTATAAGAGGGCCTTCTGGTTGACTAATTAATTCTTTTAAAGCTAAAGAATTTTTGAATTTTTTAATAACTTAAGCTTATTCGTAAAATTCTAAAGACTAGCTCTTAGTCTGGTTCTCAGAGGTTGCAGCCTCGGTCTGTACAGAACCGGCCTTGACTCCACAACTGCTTCATACTCCGAGCAGCAGACTTTATTCAGTTACTAAAATGCAAAACGTAACACTTAAAGGAATAGTACACCCAAAACATAATTAGCCTTCATTTTCTACTCACCCCCATGCTG
>NW_015151090.1:61228-63672 GCF_000732505.1 Cyprinodon variegatus | reverse complement strand
CATTATTTGAATGTCAGCAGACAGCAAGAAACCTCCCAGATCTCCAGATGCATTTGAGATATCAAAAAAGTACTCCAGAGTGTTGTTCAGCATTGGGGTGAGTAGAAAATGAAGGCTAATCATTTTTTGGGTGTACTATTCCTTTAAGGGAAGCGTGTAAGCCTAAAAAAAGAGAATTTCCAGAAAGTTTAATTTTTATCCTGTTTTCACAATTTTCATCAATATTGTCATATTAAAATATTTTCCTGAAATCAAGCAGCAACTGCCTATTAAAATAATGAAAACAATTGCAAAAATATTCGGTAGATGAGATGAAGTGAGCAGTACAGCATGATCTCCAACTGAAATCAGTGTTCTACAATGATAGCTCATTTACACTGGCAGCAATTTGCATTAAAAATATATAATTTTTCTATAATTTGCACTTCATATTACATTAATATGACATGAGTATATTTGCCGGATAACATTTTACAGGCAGATCTGCAGTTTTATGTTATTTCAAAAACCCTATCAATGAAACGTGTTCCCAGTTCTCCTGCTGCAGATCAGACATCAGCTGATTAAAACTGGGAAGCTTTCATGTGAAACACTGCTTTGAAGAGAACATCTAAACTAAAGTGGTGATATTTGGGTCAGTCTGGTTACTTATTCCAGGGATACTGGAATAAATAACCATCTGCATGCTCTGGGATTTCTCCATAAAAACAGCAGGTGGATCAAACATTAACTGGATGAGATGTTCATAATGACAATGCTGAAGCTCTGACTTGATTCTAAATAAGCAGAAAGGGGCCAGCGATCAGAGAAATCTAAATCTGTTAGGATGGGCATCTACAGCTTATAAATCAGAGATCAACTAAACTCTGGGGGAACATCTCAGCATTAAGCAGCTGTTAACAGTTTGTTCCTTTGAAAGGGAAAATAAATGTTTCAATTTGTTCTGAACCCTCTTAGTAATTAACCTTTTCAGATTAAACTGTTCAGCCTTTTGTTTTAGCTTTCATATAATTTCCCAATTGTTTGTAGATGTCTTTAAATAAACCCCGACCTTCTCGCCATGTGGCAGTAGAACCAACGGTTTGCCTCCTAAAATTGCGCTTTCTTAACATGCTTCCTTCCCATGGTCCCTGCTGCAGCACTTCCTGGAAACGTGACTTTGAGTCTAAAAGGTCAAACACTTTTTCATACGGAGCTGGCAGATTAAAGCTTGTGATAAAGGTTTTCAGTGTTTCATTACTAAAATCTGGTCGGTTTTTACTGCGACTTAACAGCTCTGCATGAAACAGAGGGACTTCATCAGAGCTGTTCAGTCTCATCTTTACTTTTTTTCCCCCACTAAAGCAGCCCCAGCACGGAATGAAAGAGAATAGCAAACACCAAGAAGGCAAACTGTGTTTCAGAGAACATGTCATATCAATAATTCTCCCTAATAAAGTTTACAACCAACTGTTCTGATAAAGAACCACTGATTTCAGCTCTAACAACCGAACCTGCTTTAAGTAATTTGAGCAGACTGGTTAGGGAAGAAAGCTCCAATCAGAAAGCATGCGAGGCCTACCTTGCCATCCTGCTTTACAGATGCAGCTCTTTTCCTGGCAGTGACCTCTTTCAGGATAGCCGCAGTCATCCAGGCAGTATGGGATGTCACAGGCTTCCCCCTTCCAGTTGGCTTCACACTCACAGTAAACCAAAGCAGTGGAGTTCCCCACTCTGCACTCACCTCGGCCAGAGCAGTTGTTTGGACATGTGTTCACCCTACCATTGAGAAATGATGCAGAGAAACAAGGAAAGAAAGAAAGAAAGGATCAACACCAACTGGGAGGAATGTCTGCATTAGAGAAACACTGAAAGAGGAAAAAAGCCTAGAACCAAAGCCTAAGCAGGCTGAATGTTGAGATCTGTTTATGTTTCTTTGTTGATTAAGCAACTATTTAAGGATTTGGAGTCACTTCAAAGGCTCTACAGAGATGGTCCTACACGGTAAAAATGGTTTGGCGACAATTCTGGTTGAGAAGTTTCTCAAAAGTAAGTTTTAAATATGAGGATTTGGAGATAAGTTTGATCTGATTTTTGATTTCTCTCATCCAAACATGTTAATAATAAAACAATGGTAACAAACACCTTAATAATGTTTTGTTTCATGTCCTTTAGCAGGTGTTTGGCAGCGGTACTCAAGCTTCTAAATGAATGTTTCAGAAAACTGGACGTCTGCTCTTTACAGAACTAATCAGAGAAACAGAAACTGGTTGGTTTCCTGACATGGACCCAGTTTATTAATCATTTTCAGGGAGGCTGACATCAGGGCTTTGTTAGACGCTTCATCTGTTCTTAAACACGGTTGCGTCCAGGTTCTACTGAGGCTTAAGGTTTAAGCTCATTTATTCACAAACTTGCTAAATCAATCCAGTTTCCGTCCCTTAAGCATTTAAATAGATTTTAAA
>NW_015151090.1:57288-60019 GCF_000732505.1 Cyprinodon variegatus | reverse complement strand
TAGAAGGCAGCTCACCTGTATGAAATATTGAAGCCTGTGAGGTTGTAGGCGGCATCGCTGAAGAAGTGCAGCAGGGCGTAGCCAGACTGAGACACCACCTCAGGAACCGTCTCATTCCCATATTGTTCAGGAACAATCAAACCACTGTAATCACATGAAGGTACATTAAAAACTTTCCTTCCATTTCAAGCACTTATTAGATGCTACTGATTGGATAAAAGCATGCTATGAGTTTTTTTTATATTTAAAAGACGAGGTATGTTGATGCTTTAAGTGTTTACAGGTAGTATGAAACAGGTCCATATGGGCCAAACTCTATTATATGCATTGAACCATTACTATTAGACAATAATAAATGGTAATACTATAAAAAATACTGTCTCAAGCAAAGAACATCTTTTGTAAATAAAAAAAGAAATGCTGACTAGAAAATCGTCCTAATCAAAAAAGTTATTTTAGGACTAACTTTGCTGTTTTAGTTTTTGATTTTTGTTTTTTTGTTTTTGTTTTTTTTTTCTTACAGACTTTCTAGTTTGATTTTTGTTTTGTTTTTTCTATTTCAATTTTACAAATTAACATTCCTTTGAAATTGCTTTCCTCAAAAGTGAGGAGCGAAGACGTCTGCATTGGACTTTAACAACATTTTCCAATTTTAACCACAAATTGGGCTTTGAATTTGAATAGGAATTTTATTTCAGACAATTTTGACAAACAATAAACAACACAAAAAAATATCAAATATCAAATACACACAAAAGAGACTAGTTAACATGAACATAACTAAATTAATTAAATTCACCTGAACATAAATAGAAACAAAACCCTATGACATCGGCTTAAAGTGAAGAGAATTTATCTGTAAAACACAATCTGAGAAAGAGAAATTTCGAAGAATATGGAAAAAATTAGGTACAAATTTATGTGTGTGTTTGTGTGTGTGTGTGGGGGGGGCGTCTGATGTATTTGTATGTGATTCTTTCCCCCCTCCATATTCCCATTTGCTTATCATTTAAAATGCACAATAAAGGTGTATTGTTCTATAATCCAAATGCTTATTTTTTTGTAAATGTTAATTTAGCAAAAGTATCTAGATTTAGATACATTAAATAAATGACACATTTTCCTTCTTTGTGCACCTTCTGTTTTTTTTATAAGAAGCGACATCACGAGTTAATTTCTCCATAGTGAGATTAATAAAGTTCTATCTAATCTAATCTAACTAAAATAATCCATATGTGCAGTACTGATATTCAACCCAAACATTTAAGTACAACTAAACAGAATTTTAACATGAAGAGCCTCCCCCCCACCCCAAATCCCATTCAACGATACCAACCTGAAAGCAGCCAGCAGGGGGGCATAAATGGAGTCGCCGTCGTACACGTAGAGATGGTCCCAGCTGCATTCAGTGGCAAAGTGGTTGAATCGTAATCGCAGAATGGTGTTTGGTCTGCAACACAGAACAGCTATTATAATGTCTGTGATCACTGGGCAGCAGGAGGATAAACCACACTTTAAAATGCATCCCATTCCATTAGTTAAATAACAACAATAAAAACCGCCCTCAGTATATTCTCCTCTTTAAGCTATAACATTATGGTCTCTTTGTAGTGCAGGTCTTTTCTGTTCTAGATTGTTGATTCTTGGTAATGGGCACAACAGAGTTCAGCAGCAGAACAGGATGTTAATAAAAAGGAAAAAATATATAGTTTTCTTTATCATAAAAAGTTAGAATATTCACAAAGAACCTTATTAACCATTCTGAAAGTTAAATAAAAACCAACATTAATACTCGTATGTAAACACTTCAGGGAACAGGCCCACAGTAAGAGCGCCGCCCGTTAAAACAATAAAAGGAACAATAAAAAACCCTGCACCAATACAGCTTTAGATCCTGCTGGTTGTTTCAATTCAAGTGCTAAAAGGATATGAGAGCAGCAAACTTGGAGCTATGACTTAACAACAGAAAACAGTTGAATAAACTGAAATCTACTTTCACAAAGCAGGTTTAATGAAAAGTGAAGTTTTCTATACCTGAAATATTGGAAACTACGAATTTTCCTTTGCACAAAGAAAGTTTCCTCAACCAGTGTTTCAGTTGCAGTAGCAATATTCTCCCCAGGGCTAACCTGGTCGGTAGCAGGTTTTGTTCAGTAAACTCAGAGCGGCCTTTCTCTGCGCTCTCCTTTAGGGCCACTCACTCTGTTTTATTTACAGATTTATTCAGATATCTGTTCTAGTTTTCGGCAGACGTGGCTTTGCTGCTTTGGCTTCGTCCGGTGGGGGACCGGCTCTGGCTTTGTGCTGCCCCTCGGGCTGCTGGGGGGGGGTTTGTTTGCGGCGACTGCGGTCTGCTCTTCTTGCGGTTTTGCGCCGGGCGACTTTTCTGCTCTTGGGGTTGATTCTGTGCGCGGTGTGTTGCATTGCGCGCTGTTGGCATCGGTCTTGGTGGGGTGGGGCTGCGCTTTTGGTCAGGGGCGTTTTGGGGGGGTCCCGGCGGATGCGCCTCGCGGCGGATGCGCCTGTGTGTTTTTCCTGGGTGGTGCGGTCGCGGTGGGTGTTGCGGCCGGTCGCCGGGGCTTGGTGCCGGGGGGCGGGGCGTGTTTCGGTGCTCTGTGGGGCTGGGGCGTTTCGGTCGGCGCCGTGGGGGGGCTGGTGTTCGGTGCCCGGCCCTACTTCGGGGTGGCCGGCTGCCGGCGGGGCCCGCGGACTCGTCCCCGCGGCTCCCCGC
>NW_015151090.1:54501-55877 GCF_000732505.1 Cyprinodon variegatus | reverse complement strand
CTATGAAGAAATGTATTTCAGATATCATAAATCAGTATTCAGTCAAGCTGATGAAGGTCAAAATGGCCACTTAAAATGTATGAACATTTCTATGTAAATAAAACTTAATTCTTAATAGTTTAATTTTGTTTTTTTACTTTCTGAGATTCAGTTTCTGCTTCAAAAATGTAATTTAGAAAATATAATACCTTCAGTCTAGTAGCGTGATTTTTATCAGGAAGAATCTTATGTTAGTGATCTACAAATGGAACAACAGAGCTTTTAATAAATGTAAAAACAACCTGCCACAGGCCACTTCATACAAATATACGTATTAACTCCAGCAACACACTTCTCCTTCACCATCTTCTTCCCCTTTGCAGCTCTATTAAACACATTCTCCATTTTTATTTTTCATCAAAATCTCTAGCTCCAGTGGGGTGAAATAGCCACTTCCTGTTGTCATTGTGACACGTCGAATCGGGGCTCTACTGATAATAGCTTTTCATAGTTGTTACGCACGTGTTCAACTCTGAGTGGACCTACTTACAGTTGAACCTCAGAAACCTCAGAGTTCCCTACCTTAGGCCAGACTAATTCAGAGTTTTTTAAACCTGCTTTGTGAAACAGACACCAGAAGAGAGTATCCGCACTTATAAGCAAACATTAAGAACAGATTAGAAAATGTAAAATTAAATGTGATATGTTTCCAAATCGTTTTTATAAAAATTCAGAGGAAAAAAGATGGAACAAAAAAAAAAAAAAAAAAAAAAAAATTGATTAGGAAGCTTCATATTCAAGGGAAACATGACAGAACCAGACTTCAGTGTGTGGAGGACACTCTGATCTACACATTACTTTTTAGAAAAGGATCAATCTGCAAGCTAATGTTAGTGTATTCACCTATCTTGTTAAACATTTACAACTGTGTAGCAAAGCTGTGAAATATTGGAAACCTTTGGAAACCTCACAGTTGAAACAGTAAAGTAGTACAGCTAAATATTAGTAGACTGAGATAAAAATAGTTTAAAAGGTCAACCTTCAATTGTTTTGTCTTGTAAATGTTAGAAAATTCCTGCTTTATACAGACAAATCTATCAGATGCTAAATGTTCCCAGTGGTGACTATAGAAATACTAAGCAGGAAAAACAGAAATATTTTAATGCATTAAACAAAGTTCTTACACCAAAATCAGTATTGCATTATAGCTTTAAAAAACTAATAATAATAATTCCTAATCTGTTTTTCTAGAAAAATCTGGAAAAGGTTGATAAGATCTCTGTGCAGAAAGAATGAAACGTAAAACAATATGAGGAACCAAACAAAAGAAGACAAGGTACAGCGAGGAAGAAATCATTTTTGCCAATGGGGAATTATGGGAAAAATTATTATTATTA
>NW_015151090.1:52015-54446 GCF_000732505.1 Cyprinodon variegatus | reverse complement strand
TTGGTCAATTACAAAAATCAACAGAGATCAATCAAATACTGGGATGTCCTGATGTGATACTGCTAAAAATAATCCATCTGATATCAGCCAATAAGCTTATATCAGAATATATCTAAAATATTCAGCATCAACAGGTCACTTAAAAAAAAAAATTAATAGATCAATATTAATAGATAATAGGTCCCAGAAACGACAAATCTTTGATCAACAAATTGATGGCTAATGGTGCATTCAGCTGCACCCCTGATTTAACCAAAAAAGAGGTATGTTATGATTTACATCAGGTTTTTCCAGCTCTCTGATAAATACATTTTTATCATAACCCTAAAAACTAGTATTTTTTTATTATTATAGTTTATCATGTTATTTTCCAAACACAGATTCCTTAAAACAAGTGAGATGTTAAAATCCCATTCTATGTAAGCCTATAGGTAACTTCTATCTAATTTGTACCTTAATTGTGATAAAGAACTTTATATTTGTTCAGGACTCGTGTTGATGCATTTAGTGAACAGAAAGACAAACGTTTCTTCTTTTTCTCACCTGCCCATCAAATTGTTTTCATTGGTGCATCATTAAACGGAACAATCAGAGTCTGCAGACAGCAAAGCAAGCGTGTAAAAATAAGGCTTTGGCAGGAAAACATGCGATTCTACAAAAAACGTCTCGGGCTCCAAATCTGGTTAATGTCCTAAAATAAAATCATTCACCAGAGCACAAAGATCCCTTCTGCACTCCTTTGGAGAAAACAGGATGTAAGGGGGAATTTTTTGCAGGGTCACATGTTTGTCCTGAAAAAACTTTATTCATTCAAGTAAAGCGTTAATTCCTTCTATTTTTTTTTCTTCAATGAGATGAAAATTAAACTACGCACGATTGCAGCCCCAAGCCCCTTCATTAGAGAACACCACTTGTGACTAGTCAGACAAATTAAGGACTGGCTGAGGAGACGCCACAAAACAGAAATGTCCTGTCTGACATTAATAAGATGTCCGTAGAGAACCTCTGAGTAGGGGAACTATTGGGTCAAATCACTGGCAAGTTAACAAATTTAACAAAGAAATCAAAATACATCTGGTGGTTTGAAGATGCTAAATATCTGAAACCTTTTAGTTTAAATTATCAAGACAAAGTTGTTAGTGCCTTGCATATAAAGTACATGTCTCTTAGTCATACCGTTAAATATTTTGGTTTTACTTTTCCCATGGAGCATGCCTTTTTTTTTTTATTTTTTTTTTTACAATGCATGATGGGTAACATAATTAGGTCTAAAGGGCTGGTTATACTCCCCGCAGCTGTGTGTCGCAGTGAGTGTGACGCAGACATCTTTGATTTATGCTCAATACTGAAGCGTGATCTGTGCTATTCCAAGCCACAACACAATACAATCACAAACTAGCTGTGGGCCTAGATACGGCCGTAGCGGTGAAGAAGAGGGGGCAAGTTTGTCCGACAGCGGAGGGACATGAGGGTGAAAAAGTGCGGGGATCCAGGTGGAAAAAGGGTCGCACCTCGCTCTTTTAGCTGGTCCAACTTCACGAGTCATTTTCCACAATTGAGGTCATACAAACAAAACAAGCCGGCATTCTGTCTGCGGTCACCTACAATTTGGGAGAGGTGCAGCAGAGTGTCTGCGGAGGTGGCGGGGACATTTTTGCTTTCACTGCGACACCTACGCAGACGACCTAGTTTCGAAGTATAAATCAGCCTTTCCTGTACTGGGACCTGCAGAGGGAAGACAGGAAGCCTACCATAGTTGTTCAATTGTATTGCTATTGACTGGTGTAAAATTAGAAAATCACACACTGCATATATATGAGATATCTGTTGAAACAAACCAATATTAGATCACGGTTTGTTATCAACTGTTTACATAATTAGTTAGAGCTAACACCATTAGCAGCAGCTAATGCAAAAAATAATGTGAAGAATCAAAATCAAAGCAGAAGATAATGAACTGTTTAAGGTGACAGTAAAGCATATTTCAGTCATTGTAATACATAATTCTGATATATCTGAGAAAATCTTTTGATCCAGATGCCAAATGTAAACAGCCTCAGGAACTGGAGCTCTTTGTAACATAGCTCAATTAGCATCACCAAGCAGCAGCCACACAAAACACCAGCATCTTTAGCCAATGCCCCCCTCTTCCACATTTGCTCCTCATCATCTTCATTTCCTCGCGTCATTTCCTAATTCTCATCAATTTGAGCGCGCTGTGGTGAAAAACGAAAATGTTTAGCGTTTCACATTGCTGTTTAGGCGGGACAGAGCTAGGGCTACAAGACCTAGCATGCATCATTTACAACGAATGCATTGCAGTGTAAACAACACGGCGAGATCCGAGTGACAATATTTTATTTACAGTTAATATTAACTTAACAGCTTATAGGATTTTCACAGTTTTTTCTAATTACCTGGGGGGAAAAAA
>NW_015151090.1:28887-51545 GCF_000732505.1 Cyprinodon variegatus | reverse complement strand
TATTAACTTAACAGCTTATAGGATTTTCACAGTTTTTTCTAATTACCTGGGGGGAAAAAAGAATATATGTATATACATATATATATATAAATAACAGATTAAAACTAATCATGGATCCCTTTAAGATTCACATCTACTAACTGAAGATTTAGACTTAGACTCCATTTTATTTATCCCTTAGGATTACTCCTTCAGGAAAATTCTGGCTCCAGTAGCTTATATAGAGTACAAAGAGCTAAAGTAAAATGCCATTAAAGATAAAAATACGTTTTAAAATATAAAATTATATGATAAAAATACGATTTTTCCTCCCATCCCAGAAACTCAGCCAGCTTGGATGGAGATGATCTGTGAACAAAGATGTAAATCTTGTTGCAGGCGCTCATTTGGATTCCGTTTTCCCAGAAAAAGGAAAAGAAGTGTTAAAGTAAATGGGGCTGACTATATGTATAGCACACATTTTCATATTGAAATATATTTTTAAAAAGCATCAGGTTCTCTCTGCCTCTGAATGTCCGTGTTTGATTTATGTAGCTTTGCTACATAAACAATTGTTAAAAATTCTAAGGGGTGCAAATACTTTAAACACTCTTAGTGCTGTGGATGAACAGTGTCACAGTGATTTGATAAAGCAGAACATTTCCTCACGGTACAGAATGGGCTTATTCTGGACAGCATGAAGAAAGTGGGACATCTTGATGGTAATGCTGCTTTTATGGTTGGCTCCCTTTGATCAGCGAGCCTCTATAATTTGACACATGCTGGACTTATTTATTAGAGTTGATAAATCTGTAGGCAGAGCTTTGTGGGCTTCGCTCTTCCAATCCAACCCCTGGGAGGCAGATATGCTGACCTAAACCAACAATATTGGATTTACAGTTAATTTGTTCCCAATTTTCATCCATCAGCTTCACAAAAAGCATTTCCCTAATCATCAGCAAAGGACTCTACACAAAATACCTGCAATGAGTTTGCTGCCATTTTTATCAACACCAGAAGCTTCTGATTCAGGAGAAGACAAAAACTATGATTTAACTATGATTTGAAAACAACAAAAACAAAAATAAATGGATAGTTTTTTCTGGTATTCCTGAAACTACAATGATGAGATAGCAGTGCAGCTCTATTTAGCATGCTAGCAAATGGAGACAAAGCAGATCAATAAACATAAACTTTGGTAAAACAACTTGATTTTTAGGCAGATTTGTTCAAAGTAATTAAAAAAAATACCCAAGTAAAGGTAAAAATATCTTATGTGCCAGTATTCTGTTTTTCCCACGCATATACTTCAATTCTATATTGAAAATTGAAGAATGTCACCTTCTGTTGTTAATAAAATACAGATTATATTAAAAAAAATATTGTCCCTTTAACAGATACATTCATAGATTATTTATTGATTGATTGATTTAAAAAAAAAGGTTCGATCCTTTACTTGAGTAAAAACAATGGAGGTAGAATTTGTAGAAATCCTGCTTTTGGCCAGAAAAAAAAAACAGGTTTTCAACATTACGATCCATCTGAAATTAGAATAGCAGCGAAGCCATGGTGTAGAACGACATGCATCCAATACCGTGCTGGCTGCCTAATGAAACTAAAAGTAAATGCATCTAATCTGTATTAAACACTGAAAAAGTTTTGAAATAATTTAAAGCAAAAATCATAGAATGGTCAGATTTGAGGAGATATGTAGAATGAAATGCTGTGGTATAACAACATTTTCCAGCGCTACATTATCATAAAAATGGCAATATGTTTTCTTTGTTAATGCATGTACATAAATCTGTATAAATTGTACCATTAGACATTATCATGATGCGTATTGGATCGCCGAATTCTTGACAATTTAAAACCCCTGTAGATATACTTCATAACTGCACACCTCTGGTTTCAGAGTTGATTGATCTTGAAGAAACACCTGTCAAAAACTTCCGTCAAGTTGTTTCTTCTTCATATGTAGCAGATTCAGTTAGCGAATCATTTCTGTTGTTTTCTAAGATTATTTTTTTTAAGCCATAATGTCTGCTTGGATTTTACCAGGGCCTGCTGAATAACTCCTGCTTAGGTTTGTAGCACATCTGGGAAGAATGGCAAAAGGCAGGAACACTCAATGGGCACCTGCTGTAACAATGAGAACAGGACTATTTCACTATGTTAAACAACTTTATGCTGTTTTCACTCCAAATGCATTTAAAGCATCAAACAGGCGTCGGAAGCCTCATCATGGAAACTTATGCACATTACAGTTAGATGAGCGTATTTTGGTCCCACCCAATGGGAGACAGAGAGAGAAAGATAGGTGCGGCTTAGCTTTATTAACTGTTAAAAGATTGGGAAAGAAGTAGTTTTAGGATGTTTATAAAAAGAAATTCCACTTCAAAACTTCATCAGTGCAGTTAAGCAAGATTATGATTCTACTTTGATATCTTCTGTAGCCGTCCTGAGCAGACAGATAGTGGGGGGGGGGAGTTGTTACTGGGGATCCCCAGAGACCGTTCCCTCAAACTGGCCAAGCTCTCAGGGATTTCCTGCCCCTGTTAATGGCAGCTGGTAGTGAATACAAGCCTAGGTTGTTGGTAAAAACTTTAAAGTTCCAGAATATAAAATCTAACATTTTTGTTTTCAAATTTTGACATACTAATATTGGCATTAATTCTAAACAGTTGTGCTTCAGTTTAATAAGACATTATTTTAGTGGAGTGAACAAAGAACTTTGACTTTTCTGTGTAAAAGTGGTGGCTGGCCAATAGAGGGAGCTAGAGCGCTGCCCCATCCACCCAATGACACAGATTAAGACATAAAAAATGTGTATATATATATTTTTTTTATAATTTTAATTAAATTTACGTTTAAAATATTTCAAAATATGTCAATGTATATCTTTTTAGATGTGTAAGATAAATATTTTATCTTTAATGACTAGTAAAGCGTCATTGCATTTTTCGTCAGATTGGTGATGTATTTCCGCCCTGGGCGCAAAAATCTTTGCCCATCAACTCTCGTTAAAACTTGGAAACGAGCAATAGCTCCTCTGCAATACAAAGGCATAGGAGAGCTCTGCTTACAGGAAGTGTCTTTGCTCATCACCTCCCGCCACGGTGCAGACGTTTTGCGGGTAAAAGAGAAAGAATCTTGTTTTTTCAGGACCTGGTTTAGCAAGAAGGCTTGGCTAACTGCATGCAGCGAGGCTACCACTTTATTCTGCGTTTCCTGCATCCTTTTTTAAACCTTAGGATCTGACCCAGCATGGATAAAGACAGGTAGGACTGATTTATGGCCCTTTGCAGAAAAGGCAAAGAGGAATAAACAATCTGGGATTCACAAGGAAAATAATATAATATAGTGTACTTTTTCTACATGTTTGTTAATGTGCATAGTTGCTATTAACTAAACACATTCTCTGAAAAGAAATAGTTTTGATATATATTAAAAAATATAAAGCTGACTAATAGCTTCTCAATTATCAAACTGGTACGTTATTTATTTTAGGTTTCTGACTATATTGGACCATGCAAAACACAGATTTGCCTTCACAAAGACTCAGAAGGGCAACATTTATGTAGAAAAAGTAAACCTATACATGAAATTATGTTTTATTTTTATAATGTGCATATAAATAACTGGTGCGATACTATTGGTTTTGGATATACGTCTATTTTGAATTTACAACCCAAAACTCCATCAGCCACCACTGCTGTGTACATCCCAAAAAAAACAAGGGAAAAAAAAAACTTTCCTGGATTTTTATGTAAAACTTTTGGCATATAAACTCTTAAAATTGTTAAAATTTTACATTTCAGGTACAATTTTAGATTTGAAATTATAGCTAAAAAATATTTTCATATTTACAATAAGGATGTGTCTGATGATGCAGAGCTGTCCTCACATGAAGTCTTGAAGGTTTCAGTTAAACATGTACTGGTACTGAATTTGGAAAATGTACCAACAGAGAAGAGATCTGGAAATCTTTTAGAGCTGAAGAACCAGTAAATTAAAAATATTATTTTGCTATTAAAGGACTTATTAGTTGCAGCTCTGCTAATGGACACCAGGTCATTTTTTGTAGATTTTTCCCATAATTCCCCATTGGTAAAAATCTTTTACTCAAAATGAATTTCACTAAAATCTTTACTCATTTAATACAAAGGAATTTATGAGTTGCTTGACATTACAAGTGATTTAAGCATCTTATTTTCACAATCAAGGATTACTAAATGAGAATTATCTGTGTGTATTTATAGATCGGTGAGATTTAAAAGAAAATTTTTCAGGTTTTTTTAAGACAGATTGAAACAGCTAATCTCCTGAGTGTCCTGTTCTCTTACAGCCTAAATGATCCAAACATCTGGACCTTGCAGTACTTTTAAATAAGATCTCACATCTCTGCCTCCTGGGACTTCACATGTAACACCTTAGGGATAACAAACAAAGGAATGTTAATTTCTATGAGCTAACGCTTTGACTTTTAGAGCAAGTAACAAGATTATGATTTCTACCAGGGATCCAAATGAGCAATTAATGAATAAATCAAAGTTGATAGATCTTCGCAATCGACTAACTATTAATTAATTAGCATTTTCTTGAAAACCAGAGTTTTCCCTCGATCAAGAAGTTCTTTCAAAATTCTATCCATTTGGTTGGACTAAGCTACTGAGCAAAGCAGAATGAGCACAAACTAGCAAAGCTAAGATTTGCAACAGAAATACGCCATACTTTATAGATATTTTTGGGAAAAACTAAAAAGAAAAAAAAGAAAAAAAACACAACTTTCCTTGTAATATGAGAAATAAACATGCACAGTTCAAAACATATTTGTGTTTTAAGGACCTAGCTTATTTAAAGTGTTACCGGAGGCTATGCTTTGCTTAATGATAGACAGCTTCACTGTACTTACTGTCCCTCAATGAGCCAGGTGCACTTGGTCTTGTACTGATAGTTTCCTGGACCATCCGTCAGGTGACCAGACGGTCCGGTAAGCCTGAAGGAGAAACATAAAGAAAATGAGATAAATCCACAAATACTGATGTGCAAATTTAAACAAAAACCTTTCAAATTCAATACAAAAAAAAAAAAAAAACAGACAAGAAGTAATACAATGGTAAATAGTGGTATTTCCATAGTTTCACAAATAAGTAAATATTGCATCACAATACAACCTAAAAAAAAAAAAAGCCCTGTTGCACAAGAGTTAGTCAATCAATCACAGAGAGCGGGTAAACACTAACTTCTGCTGCTTTACGTCACTTTAGGCAGGGAGCAACAGTGTCTGATGACTATGTAAGTTGGTAATGCTGTTAATAGTCCAGAATAGCCTGTTGTTGCCTGGTGCTTCATGTCTTGATTATACAGCAGCAACAGACAGGAGCTCACCAACACCAGAGAGTAAGAGTATCACTAATGATGTAGGTCTCAGGGCACAGCAAGTCTGCCAACACACCCAGACGGTTGTTTTCCACAACACTGTCACCTTAAAGTCTGCAGAGAAAGCTGCACACGCCTTGGCTCCTTAGCTAAAGGAGCCGGTCAAAGATTAAATCCATTATGTCGGAAACCAGATTGTATTCTTACAGTTTTACAAGACTTATAAAAACAGAGTGCTTCTGGAGAGCAAAAAACTCATAGGTCCCAGATTTGATTATATTTGTTATTTGTATCTAAGTAACAAGTGTGCTGTAAGCTTTTGTTTTAGAGAAAACTTCCTCCCTGAACTACCCAAAGTTTATCACAGGTTGGTTTTCACTGGCTTACATTTCTGCGTAGGCAACCTTTCAGTTAACATCATGTATACCGCTTAATAAAAATTATATATTTCCGTGAAACCTTTATAAGTTTGACATTTCAGTGCTTGCATTTTCAATGTTTGACTTTTCAGTTTAAAAATGTAGTGTTTAGTTTTTCCAATGCTAAATCTGACATTGATGTTAGACTAAAACAACTTTTATTGTCATTTTGTGTGTGTACAAAATGAAATTTCGTTTTTGTACAGTTTTAAGACAGTGAATAAGCAGCAGTTTAGTAGTGAAATGAACATTTCTATTTCATAAAGTGCAGTAGTGATCAAATGTAAACATTGTGGGAGATGAACATGGTGCAAAACGCATTGATACGGAAGTTCAGAGCATTTCAAGACAAATATATTGGGTGGAAATATGCAGCATTTTGGTTTGGCGTTATCAGTGTGATGCAGAGTCAGTGACTTGATTTAGAGGGGTTGTTTTTTGTTTTTTTCCGAAAAGTTCAGCAGTCTGATGGCAGAATCTACTTGACCTGCCGTTACTGCGATGTCAATGCAAGCTATCGTGGATTAGCTCTACAGGATTGTGTCATTAACTCTGCAGCAACCCCTCTCACTCAGCATGCATGTTGAGACAGTGGAGAGAAAATTTCCCTTAAACAGAAGAAACCTCACAACCAGGATCAGTGTGAGGAGCCTTCTGCTGAGGCCGACTGAGGGTTTGAATGGCCACACAAAAGAAACAAAGGAGCACTGGTCCAGGTGTCACATCTTAGAGGAAAGTAAGAGGTCAATGACAGCAGTAGAAGCTTAAATGGCTTAATTCAGGAGAGAAACAGCTTAGCAAATTAGCTCTGATTTCTGTAAATATTTCACAGGTCTTAAACAATTTTCAAAGTTAAACTTCAGTTCAAAGATCAAAAAGATCAAGCTGATAATGGTCCCACAGATTAATTCTTTTATTTAAAAACTACTTTACTTTTGCAGGCTAAAGTAAAACCAACCCCCCAAAGATTCTGCTAGGCAAAGAATGAAGCCCTTGTCTTTTCATACCATAAACATTTAAAATTGAATATGAATTTGGGAATTTAGTCATTTTATTTGGTTTAGAATGGAATGTTAATATCTTCCAGTGGTCTGTACCCAATATGACAGCTCTGCGTTAGATAGAATTATCCCAAACTTTTAACAGCATGACCCAAAAATCCCCTGAATGATGCCTTTTTCATCTTTGAAGCCCATAAATTCAGCACGTCAGCACTATAAACAACGATGTTTATAAAATTTTATGATATGGCAGTAAACATTCAGCAAAAAACTAATTTTACATGTTTGTTGTGGCAGTGGAAGGAGAGTGGATCTTTATATATCTGTTTTTACCTGCATGTCCTTTTGGAAATCTAAATGCTATTAAGCAACAGTTAATTAAATAGAGGAATCAATACAGAGCTATTACACAACAGAGGTCATTTCAGTGCAGTGAAACAAGAAATTCAGAATTAGTAAGCTGCACACACACATAGACTGTAACACACATACACATATATATAAACAAAGTTACTCTCTAAACTTTTTTTCTTAAGAAAACCAAAGTACGGTTCTCTGCAACAGCTTTAAAAGCAGGAGCTTCCCTTTTACATGCAACATCCAACCTCCCTCTAAAGTCCTTTTTAAGCATCTCTAATGAAAACGGCTGCCTTGATGACAGGTACCTTCTGCAAACACTATCAGCCATCAGTCCCACCAGGTTTAAACTCAATCATTGTTTAGATAAGGGCTGTATGATTTTTACTAAAACGAAAATTGAAATTTTTTTCAAACAATATTGTGATTTTGTTTAGATTTTTAGCTTGTGCATGTTTAGCTCCAGGCTTTATTTTGGGGCTTTGAGTACTCTCTCGTCAAAACTTGCCAAAACGCCATTAAAAAAGCATTTCACTGTGAAAAGTGCTGCTCTAGCTCACTTGCATGGATCTGGAGGCTAGCTACATCTCCCATCTTCTCTTCTTTGTTCCAGTACCCAACATTAAGTCTATTTCTGCCACTTGAAAGGGCTGGAGTGAGAAAGTTGGTGTTTTACTCAAGTTAAATGTAACATGACCAAAGGTCTAGTGTCTGTGTTTTGAAAACTTTATTGAGTATATATTGCATACACAATCAAATAACCAACCCCAGTTTAGATCTCGGCTATTATTTGTATGTATATTTGTATTTTTTGTTTAAAGACACTGACCTGCTGCACATTTATTTTAATATTTTGCTACATTTCAACTTCCCCAAGAAGGGAGAATAAATAAAAATATTTCTATTATATTCTAAGTCTGAGCCAGTAGGAAATTCCACATAAAAAACCTGCCATATGTAGCCCTTTCTGCTAGCACTTATGTTTACTTTTGAGTTTATGAGCAGCCTAGTGTCTGTCTGATCAAAATAAAAATTCTTAATGAATCTTTAATTAACAGTAAAAAAAAAATAAAACAACTGAAGTACCAAATGTTAAATATCCACAGAACGGAAGAAAAAAAAAATTGAGCAGATGTTTATATTCTGCGGGGAGATGGATACAAGGAAAGCCAAATATTTAGACAGGCATTGAAACGGCAGCCCATTCTAATGAGAAAAGCTTCCCTGCAGCAGAGACAAGAGCTCTATAAATGACAGTGTTGCAATGATGAGAGCAGAGTAAACATCAAGCCTCATTCAAAAGCAACAAGGCCTCTGTTCAGTCGCCTTGCATGGAGAAGGGAGCAAAAAGGACAGCGCAAAAACAGTTATTAGGAACTAGAGTTTCTGAAGATCAAGTGAAAAAATGGTTAAATATAGGATATTATTAAAAAAGACACAAGGTTTTTAGCTCACTGGTAAAATAAAGAGCACTGGTTTACTAATTGGGCATTTTATACATTTCTTTTTTTTATTCTAAATTTGGTCCGTTTCAGTCCTCCTTTAGAGAACATAAAACTAGGTGTTTTTTTTTCCATTTGGTTTAAAAAGTATTTTGTAATATCATCTAGGGAACTATGAACCTTTAAATCAGATTTAAAATGCTATGAAACTCTCCACTTATCTTCAACTAACTTTAAAGGCAATTTCCCCATCTGTCTAAATGAAAAATCTCTCCAACAATAATTTGTGCACACTATATAGCTTTAATGCACAAACGTGCTTTTCTGTTGCTGGTTATGCAGGTAGAGGCATTCTACTATCCCTACGAGAAGTTTGTCAAAAACACCTGGGGCTCCTCCTCTGAACAGGACCTCAAACACTTCCACATCTGTTCATTTTCACAGCACAGGTACAATTACAACCTACGAGTATAAACATGTCAATGTGGATCTGTTCTGAATGAACCCTGGTGCAAGTAAACAAACATCGTTATCAAATCATTTTATTTGTCCCCAATAAAAACAGGACAAAGTTGATTTTTTTGAATTAGTTGGGAGAAATGTTCCCTTTAAGGAGTACGCTTTGCAACGGCACACAGCTAGCGCATTTTCAATGTACAAGAAAATCTATGCAGCACACAAAATAAAATCCAACTAACTAAATCATATAGACCAGTACTTTTTTTACTGCATCATTGTGAAATACATTTAAGAATTGTATTTGGATGAACATGTTCAATAAAACTGGAGTGTACTTCAAAAAAAGTTCAGCAACTATCCTAATTCAGGTCATCCAAATAAATAATCCAGCATTGAGAAGAATATGTGGCGACCCAAATTATTTATCAATCTAGGCTTCCAGAACAATTCAGCTCAGCAGTTTGTAACGGCCCTGCTGTCCAACAAGCTCACAGCTGAAGTAGCACCTGTTCACCGTGCAGTGCAATGCCTCATGTGTCTCTTTTTTTCTAAATTCAAGTACGTGATGAAGAAAAAAACGCCAACAGGAATAATTTTGAGATATGGTGGCTACAGCGCTTAGATGTGAGGAGCTAAAGGAGATCTCACAGCTAGTGGATATGTGTGCTACATTAAAAGCATCCAGTGCTGATTGTGAAAGATGATTTGGTTTAATAAATCAAATCAAAAAAGCATTAAGAACACTCTTAAGGTGGCATATCTGGACAACTATTGGAGATGAAAAATAAGTTATTAGTTTTTTCAGTTTAAGCGGGCCAAATAACTTAAATTAAAATTAAACTAATGAAAACTGCTTATTCTTTTAATACACCATGTGACGTGCTATGATCCCAGGTTTATATAAGTTTTGTGGCTCAGTGGTCCTCAGTTAACTCAGGGAGCTATATATGTGCAAAAACATGAAAATCAGAGGGAATTTTGGTTGGGACCTTTTTTTTTTTTTTTATCTGAACACATTTTAAACCTGCAACTTCGAGCAGGCAAGCATAAAAACAATCCTAGAAAATGTTGGTGCCTTAAAGTTTAAAAATGGAAACTAAGGATTTGAAGACTGTTATTAGCTTCCAGAAACCCAACAGTGACAGGCTACCTAAAACATGAAACTGAAAACAGACCTTAGAGGAAAAGGCACCAAACTGGTACATCGCTACACAATGATTGCATCAGAAAGCCCAAGAGCTAGTGCCCATATGTAAACACACACCAGATGCTAACACTGGCTCTATGTCAAACAGACAAGGAACTGATTCATGAAATGTGTCCCTCTGCAGAAGAACAGCGGCCTGAGATTTCAATGCCACTAATAGAGAACTCTATAAAATCCCCTCACACTAATAAAATATCATTGCTTGCCTTTGGGTTGTTTTTGTGAACCATGAGGAATAAAGTCGACTTTTGTTCTTATAATTTATAATTTAATCTGATCCGTCTATGGGTATCAACGCTACATATAACCACTATGGACACAATTTGGAGTAAAACTAATAAAAGTAACACAGGAAACAAGCTGAATATTTTCTAAGAGGTGCGATTTCCTGAGTTTTATTCCTTAAGAACCATAACAATTAAACTTGATACTGATTTAAACCCCTGCAGTAGGGTGTTTTATAAATCAGTGTAAAGCATTTAGAGATGCAGTGATAAGCAGAGATTCAGACCAATAGGCTCCATGAAAAAAAAAAACGGTTATAAATCAACTAATTAAAGCTAGCAGAAAAGATCAAAAATAAAGGAAGTATTGTTCTAGATAAGGTTCTAATTCATTGTTAATTTAAAAGCCTCTCTCATGCTTTTGTGCAGCCAGTTGAATTCATAAATCCTAGTCAGACAGCGAGCTTCAACTTTCCTCGTCAGAATTTAGACTTCAAGTGTCTGTTTCAATTATGATGATAATTAGAAATCCACCGATCTGATAACCAGATCAGATATTGGATTGTAAGATGCCAATCTGGTTGATTTTTATTTATTTTTTTCCCTAAATGAACACAGCAATAATTACAGCAATCCAACCACTTCAATTCTATGTTTCCAGTGCCGATTACATGATCATGCAGAACACACACAGCAGCTCCTGATTATTTAGATCTGTGTTAATTTGTTATCTTTATTTAATTAAACAATTTTTATGTCATTACTGATTCCTTCACTTCCATGGTAACAAATACAGTTAATTCATTCAACAGTGGTATTGGATCAATATCAGTGTCTGATTGAAAAAATAAAATAACTTTATCTTTAATCATAATGAACTATATGAAATGCTAAATCTGTCTGATCGTGGCACAGAATGGTTAAAGTGAATATTAAAACAATGTCAAGCATCTAGTAGAGCATGCTGCATATCTACACACATTCATTATAATCGTAATAAGTTTAAAATTAATATCATGAAATTTAAAAATTCACTTTATTAAAAAAAAAAAACACTGTCTGCTTCCGGTTAGCACATGAAGCTAAGTGAAGGCTAACTCAATCTACTCTCTTTAGGGATAGAAAACTGGAGACAGTCTAGTGTTGTTAACTTGGTGACTCTGGGTGTGTTCCATTTCAGTCGCTGCGTCCTCCAGGGACCCGGTCTATCTGGACCAGATCATTTGAGGTCGGTGAAAATAAGGACGCCGGAAAAGTTTTGGCAATGGATTCAAACAGTCCAGCTTTCTCCATTCCTACAGCTCTGTCACCCCGTAACTGTAACAGTTGACACACAAAGCAGGCAAATAATGGAAGCCGAACTTCTCACTACTGTTCTCGGTGCTAATAACATTTTCAAGGAACTTCAGCAGCATTACCTTCATCAATTATATAATATGTATGGTCTCCACACTGCATAGACATTAGAACCAAACCCATTTGCACAGGGACAGACGTTTTTTTAAGCCAAACATATCTGCCACATATCTGACTCAGTAACCATTTAGAACAACTAAAGTTCAGACAGAACTATTCGCATACTTGTACTATATTAAACTGCACTTGCAATATTCACCACTTCTGATTTGAAAAAGCTTCTTGGATGGGAAGCGAAACGTCTTCAAAACTTGGAAACAAAGTCCAGTGGATTGTTTTTAATATTCTTTTTTGGAATATTTCCCTTTTCCTCTGAGCACGGACAAGCCGGCTTGCTTGGACGCGCAATGAATCATGGGATATCCAGGCTACATAGGACACGCCGGACCTGTACTTCAAAACGGGAAAAAAGAAGGCTGCATTTGACGGCCACATAATGAGGAGTCTTCCAACCCGAACAGGCCTCGGCGCCGCGCTGTGATGTAATAAGCCACAGAATCTGGCCTTGGGAGGACGCAGCCCCTGAATCCAAACTCAGCATTTGTCTCCACATCTAATGACTTTTCAGACCCATCTAGCAACTTTTGTCTCAAAGAAGTGATTAGTGAAAAATCTCTTCATTCCTCCGTTTTTGGTCATTTTAGCATCCTCAAATCCAGTCTTCAAGAGCTACTATCCTGCAACTTTTTGATGCACCCCATTTTTAAACACACCTGAATCCAACGAGTGGCTCATTACCAAGCCTCTGCTGGGCTAAATGAGGGGATTGAGCCTTTCGATTCAGATGTGTTAGAGAAGAGATGGATCAAAAAGTTACAGGATGGTAACCCTTGAGGACTGGACTTGAGCACCCTGAGCTATCTGAAAGCCTTGCATATCAGGGCGAAGAGAGCAGACAAGACCTGCTCCACTTTCCCACAGCTAATGTACGACAAAACCTTAAAGTTAATATGTTTCCGGATGGGTTCACAAAGCAGGATATAAATATAATTCTAATATAGTATTCACTCTGGTCTTTTTTTCTCTGAAACTTTAGAATCACTGATTTACCTCCTGATGCAGTCTGGATTCAGGCAACGGATAAAAATTCATACATGATTTCATACAGCAAGTTTAACATATGTTGCATTTTAAACAACATTTTAATGACTGTGGCGTAGTTAATTATTGTAGTTTTGTTTCACTTACGCTTCCAGAGGATACCTAATCTAAATCTATGGTCGATCATAACGGAAAGGCAACACCAGGCTGTTTTTGCAATGGTTTTGTTAAAAATTTAGACATTTGTAGATGTAGAGGAAAAAAAAAACATAAGTAATGCGCAGAAACTTTCTTGACATGCTGTTTGGCAAAAGTGAAGTACTTCTAAACATGTGGAAATGTGTTAGATTACATTAAAATTGTTGCTTTGATGCATTTTAGAAAATCTTTTATTAATTTTGACATCTTGTTCCTTATGACACCTATATCTGATTTGATTCATATAATACAGAAAAAATATATATTTTGTCCTAAAGAGACTACACCTAGTATTGACAAGAAATTTTATAAGAATAGTTGATCCGAAACAGATTGATGAATCTTTAATGGGTCTCTACAAAACAATTCAATTAGCCACATGTCAAGGCTGTTTACACAGATTTTACACCAATAACCAGGTCTCTGTGATATTGCCCCATAGCGACACAACAATATGACTCAAACTTGAGTGTATCAGAGCACCAGTCGTGTTTTATATTGTCGAAAACCTAAACCAACCTATCCAAAAGGTGCCTAACTTTAGAATATATGTTGAAATGCCTCCAGCAGCTGGTTGGGATTTCTTTTCTTATTCCATGACCAACTGCTGAGCACACAAAACACAACACGGCTTATGAAAGTCCAACTTTACAGCATAAGTAGACGGCAGTGTGCTGAGATGGCATCACGAGAAGTAACACATTAAACCAGGCAATAAAATCCCTTGACTTCTTTAAAGGCATTTGTCCAAACTGAGAATACAGCTTATAGAGAGAACTCAACTATTTGCATCATCTGGGCTGGATGTTCACACAGGCATAAACCTGCCAGGAATATGAATTATGAGATCAAGTGATGTAGATTTTCATAACAGTTAAAGAACAACCAGAGGGATGCAAAAAAAAGACACCAAAATGGGACACATCCTACTGTGTCTTGTACTTCCTGCTGTATTTTTTACTTGAATTCGAAGCTTTTTCCACAGAAAAGTGGCTTCATCAGCATCTGAATATGTGTTCCCCTCCATTTAAATCAATATTGCAAAAAATGTACATCCTTGAGTTTTAAATGTTTCAGTTTCAGGAAGTTTCTCACACCAATACTGTGCCTTAAAAAGAGTTATTAATAACTTTATTAGGTTTTGACCACAAACTTGAATGGGTTTTAAAGGAGTTTTATGAAATAGGGCAAATAATAACAGACTTTAGGGAATAGGAATTCTGAAGAGTGAACAAAAGTGTTTTTCTGTTTGACAATTCTTTTAAAATTTAAACCTTTCCATAAAAATCTATCCCCCCTTAAGTCGGTCAACATTAATATCATCTTTCTCTGGCGTTACAAATGCTAATTACTTCCGGACGTGCTTCCTCATGCCCTTGCTACATCTAGAAACCAAATTTTTTTCTTTACAAAATGATTAAGATCAGTCAGGGAAAGACCAAAAAAAAAAAAAAAAAAAACTGAAGTAACCTTGGAACTTAGGCTACGTGCACACTGCAGTCTGAAGTGACCCCAATCCGTTTTTTTTGCTTATATGCGACCTGTATCCGATCTTTTCATGGCTGTCTGAACAACACAGATCTGATTTTTTCCAATGCGACCCAGGCCACTTGGTGGTCCTGAATCCAATACGAATCGGATCTCTTCAAAATGCAACCTTGTGTCTGAACGGCCAGGCCGCATCCATCCGACCTTAATGTCATTAATATCAGACAGTGGTCACTCTTCCTTCTTCTTGCTACACAGAAGTGGCAAGAAAAACAACAACAATTGTGGATAATAATGAGGAGAGAAGTATTTAGGTTTAACCATCTTGAAAAGATTTAAGGTTTAAGGTTTGGAAAGATCACTAGACGTGCTCCGGCACAACAATCCATGTTTACTTCCGTAAGCACAGAGCACGCTGGCCTGCGATGACATTGCCTCCTCTACTGCGCATTCGGGACACTTAGGTTGTATGAATGCGGTTCACACAGGAGATCACATACAAGTCACATATATTTGGAAATGTGAACAGCAACGCAAAAAAATCGTATTTCAGAAAAAAATGGGAATTGTGCATCAAGGCCTGCAGTGTGAACTTAGCCTTAGTTACTCCTATTTGATAGATCAAAAAGAAGAATCACCACAGAAGTAGAAAAAAATAATTGGATGGAATTCTGATTTAAAAAATCTACATATGAAATACAATAAACATCTTAAAGGGAACTTCTCAAATTATTATTGGGAAATGGAAAGAGCTCAACCTGAAAGCCGCTTAAGGAGATAACTAGATAAACAGAGGTTGCTTTGGAGGAGCTGCAGAGATTCACAGATCAGGTGAGCCAACATTTCCATTAGTCTGCATAGGGAAAAAAATAAATACACATAAGGTCAGGATGGAGGAGAAAGAAGAGGAAAAACATGAAGTTCTCTGAACATGTGGAGGAAGGTTCTCTGGTCAAATGGGACCAAATGACCAAACACTAACTGTAGTAAGGAGCTCTGAGCTGGAGGAATAAACGAGTTGTTGGTTGATAGAAAGATGGATAAAGCCTAATAAAAGGCAACCTTGGAAAAAAAAAGGATGCAGACTTGAGAATGGGATGGAGATAAAGAAGAAATTGTGGCAATACTCTGTCTGATGAGACTAGAGGATGAACTTTTGTGGAAAGAATCAACAAGGATGTGACTCCAGATGTGCAAAAATAAAAAGATATAAAGTTCGAGGCTATAATTGTATAAAGTTCTGTTAATTCTAGTGCAAGAGACCAGGTAGTTGTGTTTAAATAGTGAAGTTAGTTTTACATCACTTCTCTTTCATAACGTCGGTAGGAACCAGTAATAAACCAGTCACTGTATGACAGACAGCAGTGTTTTACATTTCATTGGAGCTCAGCTCCACTGGACTTTTATAAGAGCAAACTGCTCCTGTGTTCACCGTGAGCCGGCCTTAGAGATAAAAGCAGCTTTGTCTGGTGATCTGTGTACCTGAATCGCCCTCCGCAGTGCTGGCATTGGTCCCCAACCCAGCCGGGGAAACACAAACAGCTGCCCGTGGCGTTGTTACACTGCCCATTCATGCACGGTTTGTCGCATTCCTTTGCCTCGGTGAAAGCCGGCAGCCCGGAGAGGAGCACGACGGCCGAGAGCAGCAGCGCAGTTGTAAGCATCAACAACCTCCTGCCGGGGCCGGAGCCGGAGCCCGAGCAGGCCCAGCGCGTCTCCCCGTACATTCTGTCACAAAAGATGGCTGCTGGAGGCAAGCGGTCCGCCGCTTCGGGGGAGAGCCACCCGGGGAGCCGTCAGCCAGCGGGGACCCTTCTTATCGACGCGGTTGTATCGTTTCCCTGGAGGACGTAGGGAGGTTCTTGGCTGAAGAAAAGCTTCGCTGGTTACTTAGTTTCCATCACTGAGTGGCTGTTTCCCAGCGCCGCACTGAGCCGCATACAGACGTCCAGAAGTGACGTCATGCCGCAGCGTCCGAGCCATTAGACCTTTATTTTGAAGGCGGCTAATAAATCCCCATTGCTAACATATTAATTAGTTTAACGTGAATTTATTTGCTTCTCTATTTATGTTTTTTTTCTCTTTCATAACTTTTTCTTCCTCATGGACGATCAACCGATATACATGCCGCAGCGTCCGAGCCATTAGACCTTTATTTTGAAGGCGGCTAATAAATCCCCATTGCTCACATAATAATTAGTTTAACGGGAACTTATTTGCTTCTCTATTTATCTTTTTTTTTTCTTTCATAACTTTTTCTTCCTCATGGACGATCAACCGATATACAATAAAAAATAAAAGTAGAAATATGTATTTAAACCAGCTAAATAAAGCTATGCAAATCCATTAATAGAATGCTAAAAAATAAATTAAAATTAGGAAAATTTGTGATATATTTAATTTACTAGGTTTTTAATCATTTTATTTATTTTCATATCAACAAATAATGGAGTAATATTTTTTTTCACTATTATATTTATTTTTTGTTTATTGTTGCATGTATGTTTCTTTTATTCATATTTATGCCTTACATTTTGGATCTATGAGTAAAAGAGAAATATTATAACAGAGAAAATAACTATAAAGGACAGAGAAAAAAACTGAATGTGGAACATCAAATACATTTCTAAAACGATTTCTCAATTTTAATTATTTGACATTTTTTGCATTTTTTTATATATTTGGGCCATATATATATGTTTACTTTTTTCTAATTATCTCAGAGTTGGTCAACAGAACCCTAGAATAAGAAAATATTTCATCACAGTATATTGAGGAAAGTCAGTTGTTAAAATTCTACAAATCAACAAACTTGAAATATTGCTTTTTGTTAATCTGATTATTTAAATATAAATTAAAAAGCATGCAGCAAATGCATCCATTAAACTATTGTTATGATTAATAAGTAGAACTACATTATTTGATCATTGTTTTTTTCTTTGAATTGTTTTCAATATTACATTTTTCCAGTTTACTGTGATGTGTAAAAGACATCGAGAATTAACATAATCTCTCACTATTACAAATCAAAATTATTTTTGCTACAAGAATCAGACATGAGGATTTTGATCACGAGGTGAGGCTGTGAGCCAATAGCCATACTGTACATTTGATTCCAATGTTGATAAGATTCTCAAATTTAACTACGGTAGGATTATACAGTACATGGGGATGGGGTGGGGTGGGGGGGTCTGTTTTACATTATTTTTAGCCTCATAAAATAATGTAAAGCAGACTAAGATATAATGGAAACATGGAAATGGAAACCTCAAACATAAATAAAGTTAAATTTTACTCCCCTTGCAGATTAAATATCTGTAGATGATGTACTCTCCACTCCATGACCCCTTTTTGATTCCTTCTAAGTTACTCACCTTTTCATTTTAGCAAGATATCTGGATTTCCTGCCATGCCAGATGATGGAATCATGATCCATCTTAACTGTTTAGTAAATTACCGCCTTTGTTGGCCCTTTAATGTGATGCCATTGTCCTGTAACCTTAGCAGAAAAAAAGAAAAACCCAAACTGATAATGTTCTTCTGTGCTCGATGGCAAAAACGCTGTTCTTTTTCTTTTTCTAAACATAATTATTATCAGATGCAGTTCCATGAATGACATTTTGATTTCAGAAGTCGGGGAGACGCAACTATTTTTTAAAATATAACTAACTTCAGGGTGTTTGACCATCCAATCAGAGACCAAATCCAGTGGCGCATCAGATGTTTGTAAAGTGAGCTTCTCAGGAGGGACAGCGGTGACAGCCAATCACACAAGACGGAGATAATAGTCTGTGTAATATTGTTTTTAGACATTAAACATCATACACATCATAAACGGATGTTTCAAAAAGTGCAGGGGACATGCCCCCCTGTCTCCCCATGAAAACTGACTTAATTTTTGCTGTCTATGTTTTCAGTACCAGGGGGTTAACAGGGGCAAAACCTGTGCTACGGGGGCACTGGCCCCGGTTCCTCCTATCTAGAACCGCCCATGGTCATTACAGTAAAAGCTCCCTTTTAGTCTCATTTGTCCACAGCACTTTCTTCTTAGCCTTTTCAGCAGACTGGGACTGCACATATGCCTTCTATAGCAGCATAAAGAAATGTTTTAAATTTTTTAGACCATACCAGACAAGTGCTCTAACAGGTTCCCTCCATGGAACTGAGGGGTTCAGACTAAGGGGAATTCAGTGGTTCATTTCATTATTTTTCTATAAAATTTGAAACCGTTGTAACAAGACAATAGCTGGTAATCTTGGAGCACAATCACTTATCTACTATTTTGTTCCTGAGGAGTATTTTGGTCTTTAGTGGAGAAGTTGGAAGTGAAGAAATCGATTCACTGAGCTGTTGTGCTTTATATACTTCAGTATAGGAACATATGTAAACGATTGCTTTATGGATTTGAGCAACATGGGCACATGATCTGTGGGAGACAGAGTTTAAGTTCTGCTGTAGGGGATTCAATGTTTATTTTACTTAATGGCATGCGAACAAATTTTTTTATTTAATTTCATGCTTTGTTTCTGTATTTATCTGGGGTAAACTTAAACTGCCCTGACATCTAAAGTCTGTGCTTTTTTATACAATCATAGAAATTCAGCCTGTATTGTTTCACTGGCCTTGCAGCAGAACATATTTTCACTCTCTTTTGCCCAAGATGCCTTCAGGAGTACTGTCCCAACAAGGAAAAAACATCCTTATGACCTGTTTAAATGGGCAGAAATTGGTGACATTCATTTGTATAATTCAAAAAGTGGTATTTTCCTTTCTGATTTATTAATCAAAAGTGTTGGCTTTAGACAATCTCGATATCCATCCATCCATCCATTATCTGACACGCTTCTCCCAATTGGGGTCGCGAGGGGTGCTGGTGCCTATCTCCAGCAGTCAATGGGCGAGAGGCGGGGTATACCCTGGACAGGTCACCAGTCCATCGCAGGGCCAATCTGATATCACAAATCTGAATTTTAAATTTGTTTCTCAATGTATTTACAGAGATGTTAATAATGTCGGGAACAAAAAATTATCAATATTCAATATGTGAATATTGACTATGGATTACACTAAAGATTTTATTGGAGAGCAATAAAACTTACTAAGTCGTGGAGATAGGTATTAATTATGTCTGATCATTTTAATAAGGACACTATGAATTGTTGAGGTATATTTTTTTAGGTATAAACTAGGTCACCCTGACATTGATTCGTACAACAAAGTTGTTTTCCAGGGGTTAAATTGTGTTTGTCCAAGGGCAAGGCGCGGCTCATGGGGAATCTTAGGCCACACCGGAAATAAATTACATTTCTAATTTTTTAACAATACTGAAGCCGACCATCAGATCATATTTATTTGATAAAAGGCCATTTCCACTTTTATGAAATGTGGAGTACCATAGCATCGAGCTACCACAAAGATCTGACAGTTTCCCTTATTCTAGCTCATGCATAGTCTCAATATCCATGTACTGTGTTTTGCAGCGGATTAGCTTTCCCAATTAGATATTTATGGGATAAAATCCCTACATACTGTATTGTTCAGTTTAGTTTAGTTTATTTATATAACACCAATTCACAACACATGTCAGTTCAAGGCACTTTACAATTTAACCAGATCATGTAGTCAAACTGATGCAAAGCTTTCTATCTAAGGAAAACCAGTTGATTGCATCGACTCATTGACTCAAAGGCAATCCCTCACACCAAGCATGCTTGTAGAGAAAGTGGAGAGGAAAAACTCCCTTTTAACAGGAAGAAACCTCCAGAAGAACCAGGCTCAGTGTTAGTGGCCATCTGCCAAGGCCGACTGGGGTTCAAGGAGACAGAAGCAGACATACAGAAAGAAGCACAAAATGCAACTGTCAACCAGCTCCACAGGTGGCCAGCTCCCATATCAGAGGATGAAGAGAGCACATACAGTTGGTCACAGTCAGAGAAACAGGACTAAACTGAAAAACAAGCCAAGCTCCAACATCTATAAACGATGGTGATACAAACAGACAGAGGAATCATTACAAGTTATTGTGATGCTCCATTTGATAATCACTATAAACTAAACCGGTGATTGTTAATCATTTCAACCTACGAATCCTATAAGAACAATCTGACTGACAGACAACCCTTAATAGTACCCATAATTCCTTTACTACTCCTTTATTCTATATGTAATTAAACTCATAAATTGAAGTAGTTATATTCAAAAAAATTTTAATGACATTAAATTTATTAATTCACCATATTAAATGTATTTTTATTATATACTTGGATATCTAATTGTGCATTTTTGAATGTTAATGTATATTAAATATTTGTTTAATGTATTAGATAGAAAAATAAATGTTACTTCTGCTTAATTCATTGTAAATTTATAAAATTTAGTCACACTTATGTTTGTCTGCGGGCAGAAGAGGATGATGTCAAACTTGTTCCTGAACTAAACTGTAGAATTGTTGACACACACAATGGTGCTTGCACTCTAACTTCTGCCTGTATGTCTTCTTGTTCTTTTTTGCCTTTAAGTAACATCTGTATACTCTTCAATGTTTTTGGGTCGCCCTTACTTATGGTTTGTGATTTGATTTACCAAGAGTAGGTTTTGGTTTAGAGATGTATGCGTCTTTGACATTTGATAAACAAGTCCAAAGTTTTTTTTTTCTCTGTTAGAGCTGTTGAAAAACTGTAAAAACACAGAAGATTAGCAGAATGAGACTTCATTAAAATCACCACATATTTGCCATAAATGCATCAAGGTGATGTGTCTGTTACTTAGCAACTACTAAGCTGATGACTTTACAAGCAGTATTGCAAAATTAACAAATTTTATAGCAGAACAACACTCTGGGTAAATAACACAAATTAGAGCTAACTGCCAGCCCATTCATATCTAGACTCTAGAGACAAAGTGTAGCAGTCACATATCTTTGATGACACCATCTGTTGTCCACAAGCACTGCTAACCCACCTACTTTATTATTATTATTATTTTATTTATTTTATTTTTTTTGCTATATCAGTGTCTGCTTGTTTGCACAGAAAGTCAAAGAGAGAGACACTGGTGTTTGGGGTAAAATCTTGTAACCATATTTAAGTGAAAAACAAAATACTGATTTCTTGATATTCTGGCTTAAATTTCATCCAACCTGCTTCTCAAAGATCTTACATTTCCAAAGATAATTTATGATCACAGCAGAAGTAAGGAAGATGCTACAGGGAATAAACCCCCTCAAGGCTGCAGCCCCAACACCATCTCAGCAGTCATATACAGTAATGCAGCTTGGATGCAACATTGAATGAATAGAATTAGAATTCAACTTTATTGTCTTGACATTGTCACGTAAAAAGTACAAAGCAACGGAATTCACTCTCTGCATTTAACCCATCCCTTTAGGAAGCAGTGAACTGCCATTGTGCGGCACCTAGGGAGCATTGTGGGGGTTAAGGGTCTTGCTCAGGGACCCAGAGTGGCAGTCTGTGCGAGTGAGGCTTGAACTCAGAACCTCTGGGATTCAAGCATATTTCCCTAACCACTAGGCCACATTTAAGGTAGACACTGCAGTAGTAGGACTTATTAGAGACAACAATGAGTCCAAATACAGAGAGGAGTTTGAACCCCTGGTGCTATGGTTAATAGAAAATAACCTCAAGATCAGTGTGAATAGGACTAAAGAAATGGTGGAATTGAAAAGCATTATCTTCTTCCCCTGTACCTCAGAGGAGCTGCTGTGCTACAGGTATCTGGGTGTGCATTTATCCAGTGACCTCACCTGGAGAGCCAACATTTCCTGTCTGGTCAGGCAATCCAATCAGCATCTCTACTTCCCCGGGAACCTGCAGAGAGCTGGACTTGGGAGCACAGTCCTGGGGAACCTTTATTTGTACTGATCTTATTAGATCTTGTGCTTGTCATAATATTCTTTATGAAATCCTTGAAAATTTTGTAGGAATTGATGAACAGCACTAGGTTGGTTCAAATCTTATTTATCTAATGTGTTTCAGTTTGTTAATGTTAATAATACATCTTCCTCAGGGTTACCTGTGGAGTACCAC
>NW_015151090.1:21870-28507 GCF_000732505.1 Cyprinodon variegatus | reverse complement strand
TAATACATTAGATAGACTACAGGCCTTTTTTGTTCCATGACAAAACCCTTAACAAAAAATGTGAAACATGTTTGCAAAAGGTCAAGCTTATCAGGATTCATGTTACTACAGTTGAAGTTTGTTGGTGTAACAATCTTTTGGATGGAGTTGCTTTTTAAAAAGATCAAAAAGCTGACTAATGTTAACTTCTGATGATTACTCTTCCTGTTCTTTATCATTTCTGTACACTAACATGTGAATCTCCCTCTCAGCTGGTCTATGAATCACATTTTCCAGCGCCACAAGCTTCTAAATAAATATGACATCTGATGTCAAGTGTCTAAATTTGTAATAAAACTAAAACGGAACTAAAGTAACAGTGGAAAAATGAATCACTGCTCCTAGAAATGTTCAAACTGCTGTTTATTTGCATCAAACTCACTGGAAAAACATGGATTTATGAAGAGGTGAATGTATTTAAGATTATATTCTGGCCTTTTAAAAAGAAAAAAAACAAAAAGCATGACAAAGAATTAGACCTTTTTCACACCTCATTAAAAAGAAAACTATGGAATCACTTAGAGTTAGGATAAAAAATAAAGGAATCAAGATCTGAAATAGTTTTTCTAACTGCTTGAATTCTCTAAGCCATGGATTTCAGCTTTGCATTATCCTGAAAAAGGTCATTTAAGAAATCCTTACTTTTATGACAACAGAAACAAAAAAAAATGTCAAAAATTTTTACATTTCTTTTCTTTGTTTACTTATTCTAAAGGTGCATTAATCAGGATTTTGCGGCTTTTTTTAACCTATTTTTTGAAACACATGGACTCATTTTGATGGGAAAATCAGAAAAACCACCGTGAAAGTATTTTCTTCCTGCTAAAAGCAATCATCACATATTTATATTAGGAGCAGAGGAGATATCTTACTTGAGTTTAAAAGGTCAGCTGATTTTTTCCTTTGCAGGAACGCCCAAGCACAGTAAGCCTAGATGAAGAGACCTTTGGAACATCTATGATTTGCTCTTATCAACGATTGCCAAATAAAGGCTACATGCATAAAAGCTGCATCATTAATGTCATTAGATGGAGTTGTTATTGGCTCTCCTTTTCCCAGTATATAAAGGCAAGATTGAACTAATAGTTGTCCTCTATTATTTTACTGGAGCACCTTTTTCTGAGTGTGCTGTATACACTAAATGGCTTATAGCAATCTTTAAAATAAAATCCTCTTTAGCTTCTTTCAGCAATCGCATTCTGATTTCTATTCTTCCATAGATATCAGATCTGAAGAGGGCAAAGTTAAACTCTCCTACTCAAACTCTAGATCTCTGTTGCTCTTCCAAATATGCTTTGCACCTTATAAAATCAAATTATAATACACAAAAGTTGTAATGTGAGAAAGAATACAGAGAGTTAAGTCTTTGTAATATGAGAAAACATGGGCCTTACTAAGAGGTAACAAAAACACACCTAGTTTTGTCAGATATTGGAGTGCAGTTGTAGTGTTTTTATACAGGAATCTCAAGTAAACACTGCATATAGATAATTTCATGTTTACATAGAGCTGACCCACAGACCTGAACCACAAAAACATTTCTACAAGTTCACCTTCAGCAAAAACCATTCAATTTAGAAGTAACCTTTCCTGTTTAGGGGTAAAAGTACGATCATATAATGCCGAACTAACAATAAAAGAAAAATAGTTGGTTTTTTTCCTTAAAAAAAAAAACAGTCATTCATTTTTCTTACAAAAAAAAAAATACATACATTTTCGTTTTTTAAACTCCAGGCATATCTACCTGTTTGTAGGTAATACTGTATCTAGTGAGGTGTTATTTGTATCTTTAGCCACTAGGTGGCAGCAGATAACCACTCACCTCTAATTGTAAGGGGAGCTCTTGCCTCTGAGAGGATCTGTGTGAGAAGATCTGATGGCCCATCATTTAGCCTTTGTTACAAAGACAAAGCCTTATTTACTCCAACGTTACTATATGAGTATACTTATCAAAACAATTTTCCAAGGTCTGTTAATACTACTTTGAAATAGAATCACAGTTTTTATTATTGATATTTAGCCAACACAATGAATCGTATCAGATAAAAAAAATATTGGAAATAGACAAATACCTCATCTGGATTAAACATTTCCCTTGTGTAGCCGTTTCAATTTCAACTTTTTTTAGCCGTTCACGTTTAAACATCAAAATTCAATGAATACTTACGAAAGTGTTTGTTCTTAGACCACAAAAAAATTGACAAATATAAATTTGATGGCAATTATTAAAAAATTTACAAAGGTTGTATATAATTGTAGCTCCAAGTCTCCAGAGGTATGAAGACCAAGAGACTGAAATGTTTCCCTGATTCCCTTACATGGGTTTGAAATTTTCAGGCAACAGATTTTAATTTGGATTTAGGTCTGGACTTTAAACTGCAAACCCTTCCATTGTAGTTCTGTTTGTATTGTGGTCCCGTTGGTGTCATGACCTTGGCGCTGATGCCTGGTGTGATTACTCATCTCATTTACTTGCACATCTCTGCCCAGTTCTCATTACCATTCATCTGATCCACCTGCTTCTGCCTCTATTTAACCAGCCTTCAAACCAGTCATCACTGCCAGATTGCTTGAGCCTTTGGTGAGAGTTCTGTAGTTTTCCTTTTTGTTCTAATGGCCTGATCCTGACCCGTTCTGCCTCCAGACCTCTGAGCCTGCCTTTCCCCGTTCTGATCGGTTTACCTGACCTGTCTTTGGACTCCTGTTGGATTTCCGCCTGTCTATGTACCAAAGCTGGAACTGATTCCTGACACTGTCCTTGTTCCCTTAGGTGCCTCTTCGGACAACTGATCTCTTGGCTCTGACTCCAAGGACGTCTTCGATACTGGCCATGGCTTCATCCTCTGGATTATCCTGCCTTCCTTTGTCTGCTGGGCTCCGATGGCCTGAATGTTCTCCAACCTCTGGGACATTAGCTTCTGGAACTCTCTGGGCGGCGCCCGCCTCGTCTTATTGGCTGCCGGCGGGCTGGAACCTACCTCATCCTCTGGGCTCGGACTGATCTATAAGACCAGGTTAGTGACTCACACATTCATTATCATCCTTCACCAGATAGACATGGATAGTAACCTGTGTTCTGCAGATTTTCCCGCCTTAGACGCAGATGCTGTTCACTGCAGTTCCGTCTTAAATAAACATTTTGTGGAACCCGTCTCACCGCCTCAAAGACTGGGTCCTCTTGTTCTGAAGTTGACATACCCAGGTTTTTAGGTCCATAACCTATACAGTCAGTCAATAGCCCTTCTACAGTTTGCTTGGCACTACCATCCCACCTTAAAGTTCATCCTGTTTTCCATGCCACCAAGTCTGTTCAAGTCCTCTGTGCCCACCGTCCAGACCTCCTCGCCTGTCCGGGATGTAGGTAGCCATCCTGCCTTCTCTGTGCGCTGCATAGTGGATGTTCGTCCCTGTGGTAGGGGCTGCCAGTATATGGTCAACTGGCAGGTTTATGGCCCCGAACATTGCTCCTGGGTGCCAGGTTCCTTTATCGTGGATCCTGTGCTCATCTCAGACTTTGTTGGCCTCTGTTAATGGTGGGGTACTGTTGGATCTCGTTTGTTTTACTTTTCTCCTCCCTAGGGTGTGTTCTTGTTAGGCGGAGTCCCTGCTGGTGCCACTTCGATGTAATCAGGAGGCAGTATTAAGAGGAGTGGATTCCCTAGGACGGATGCCAGCTGGGTAACTTCAGCACTGTGGTAACCTACCTGCTAGCTCCACTGATAGCTTAAACTCTTGGTGAAAACTTACCTTCCTTGTCTTCCTCTCCTTGCATTCATGCTGTCTTCAAGTCTGTCATCTATGTTTTGCAGAAATCAAAATATATATTTTTTGTAAAGTGTTATACCATTTAAATCGGTTTATTTAATTGGTAAAATTGCCAATTGCCTAGATGCCATAGGATATATATATAGTGTGTAATTCAATTCAATTCTGTTTATTTATTTAGCTGCAATTAAAAACACATGTCATCTCAAGGCACTTTAAAGAAACATTTTAATCAGATCATGCTGTGTCATTGCTTAAACGTTTTCAAAGTAAAACCAGCTGATTGCAACCTGTCATTGACTTAGCAGGCTTTGCTCCTCCTGGATTATTATGTGGCGACAGTAGATATTCACTTGTATTGTTGTAGTTGACTCTACAGCGATCCCCACACAAACCATGCCCACATTGACAGAGGAGAGGAAAAACTCCCTTAAACAGGAAGACAACTCGTGCAGAAAGAGCATTAACTCTTTCATGCATAGTGATCACTACAGTGTACAGCTGTATAAAATTGTTTTTTTTTCTATATATATGCCTTCAATTTTGGGCACTTATGCATATCCACCTTATTTTTAATGGAAGTAGGGACACATATAAGTGACAGATTTTTTGAGTGAGACTTCTGGCTATTTACTGCCTGTCACTGGCCTGTCAAGGCTTAGAAAGTAGGACCCAGAATTCAGCTGGGACCGGCTGACTGGAATCTCTGTAGAGGTAGAAACTTAAGTTAGTGACCAAGAAACTCAGACCGGGAACAAAAGTGGGCATGTGAGTTACTAACCTGGTTCTTAAGCTATTTCCAAGCCCAGAGAAAGGAGTGGAAAGCAGCCGGAGGATTTCTTCACAGCATGCATGGGCCCGCCGAGAGAATTCCAGGAGTGAGGCAGAGCACACTGATGGACGGAAGCCAACAGACAAGGAAGAGTAGAAGAATCGGGAGCAAGAATCCAGAGCAGGTGTCAAAGCAGGAGCAGTCCAGGCCGGAAAATCACAGAGATGAAGAGCTACTGAAGGAAAAAATAACCCGGGGTCAGAGGACAGATCCAAGGTCGTAGACAGGCAGAATCCAAACAGAAGTCTGAAGACAGGACAGGCAGGAAGTAGACCGGAACAGGGGCAAGCAAACTCAGGAGTCCAGAGGCAGAAACTAGTCAGGATCAGGTAATCAAAAACACAACTGGGTACACTAGAGAACTCGCACACACGTCTGGAATAATCTGGCACTGATGGCTGGAAAAAGGGCAGCTTAAATAGAAACTGGAACAGTTGGATAAGATGAGAGAAAATGAAAACTGGGCAGAGCTAAGCAGGTAGAAAAAAAAAAAACAATACTACAGTGATCAGTACCAAGATCATGACACGGCCAGCTAAAGCAAAAACTTCTCTGCAGCAGCTGATCCACCTTATTTTTGAATGCAAAAGTAAATATGTATCCAACTTCCGGTTTTTTGGAGGCACTTACTTTTCATCACATCCTTGGCCCAACTACTGCTAGCTTGTCTAAATCGGGGAAAAAATGGGAACATTTCAAACAATTGCTGCGTGATCAAAGTGGCAGGTCAGTGCCACACTCTGAAACTATCCGTGAGTGGAGGATGATATGAAGAGGTAGCTTCAAATTACGGGAGGTTAAAGGAGAGAATAGACAAAAAAGGCACTGATCCATAAATACATTCTATGTTAGAGACGGTAACAGCAAACTAGCTCTATAGGTGACTCTGTCTAACAAAGAAACAGGTATGCAGCTCTGAGCCAGTTTTTATTAAAAGAAGGATGAATTAGAACATACACAGTCACTCCAAAAAATGAGCCAGTAGATATGCTTAGGAGAGAAACTGGACTAAACCCTTAAAAACCCAACTCTATAATTTATAATGAAAGTTGTTGATGGCAGCAACTTAGCTATAGAGATAGTTCAGGTATCTCAATAGAGAATAAATGTTAATTTCAGTTGATTCATATTTCTCTTCCCTTTCAGGGTCACTCCTTGTTTACCTTCAACCTTTCAGACGCTCTCAGAGGCAAGAGCTCTGCTCTTCCCAGAGGTTTCCTCTACAAACAACAATCAGGAGCTGAATAGTCGTCTGCTGCCACATAGTGGATACCCATACAAAATACACCTCAGCAATAAGTACAACAGACAGTAGAGCCACAAAGTTTAGTGTTAGCAGGGGACATAAACTAACCACAACCAGACTTTCTGTACAGTGAGACTATTAACACTGTTTACATTTTATAAGAAAAATTAAACCCTTCAGTCTGTGATTTTTTCATACTTAAAATTGATTTATCAATATTTTTGTATTCTTGTGTACACTTGAAAGTATGAACCTGAAGTATAGCTACTTTTGTTAAGTATAACTTTAAGTATGGGGTATATACACTTAAAGCTTTAGTATACTTTAATAAATGCCATGTATAGTTAACATAAGAGTAATTTAGTATATAATTGATAAGTATACTACAAGTACACTGAAAGTATATTTATTTATTTATATTTATGTTTTGCCTCCTCATGGTTCCTTTTTAAAGGGCAGGGTTTTATACAAAATAAACGCAGCAACAAGACAATAACATAACAGGTCACCAATTTAACTTGTTTAGCTCTATAAAATTTAAATGCACCTCTCCAATTTCTAAGAGAAAAAAAATTTATGAATATTTTTTAATGTATGACCTGAATCACTGTACAAAAGACTGCCTTAAGATAGCCATTATTACACTGTTCGCATGGCATACAATTATGGCAATTTTCCTAATACCTGACTAATAATTTTTAATCTAGGGTTATCTGGGTGGTGGGTGTGTCTGATTTGCGCCAATTCCCAAGTAT
>NW_015151090.1:20396-21610 GCF_000732505.1 Cyprinodon variegatus | reverse complement strand
TTCGCAACGGATAGGGAACGGAGGTTTTGGGGCAATTTCTGTTAAAAATGTTTTTGAAAAGACTCAGCACTCTGTGAAAAAAGGAGGGACATTGGCAAAAAAATGCATGAAAAATGTTTAAAAGTTTGTGTTGAACTATGTTTAATACATCAAAAACCATAAAAGATAAAGAAATAATGTTTAGACGGTAAGACTCAACAGGCTTTGATGAATAAATATGCCGACTTTCATGTTTCTATCAAAAACCATTTGGCCACGATGTAAAAATGTGTTTAGTTTTGAAAGATTTGAAAGATAAATGATATTGAAGAAATTCCTTCCATGTGAGTACTAGACGGGTCTGAAGATGTAGTATGCCGGTACCGGTCCGTGGGTCATTTGGTACCGGGGAGCACAGAAAAAAGTATATATATATATGTATATATATATATATATATATATACATATATATATATAATTTATCGGCGATCAGAGTCTGAGTGATGTTTTATTTTGAAAAATATAAAAAATTTTCTCCCGATTACATCAGTCGGTGCATCTGTGCCTCTTGATACAGGTTAATTCAGTTCAAGACGCATCCTATCTATAACATCCTATCATTGTGAAGCGGGATTTTCTGCGGTTACAGCGACCAAAACAAAGCTACGGAGCAGACTGGACATCAGGAGCAAACTTCATGTGTCACTGTCTCCGATTACGCCTAGATGGGACCGGCTTGTTGTTTTGTTTTAATACTGTTTGTATTTGATTTTATGCCAGTCGTATCATTTTACTTGATCGTATTCCCATATCCCACATCCGTAGACAATTTCCTGATTCACATATTTTTTAAAACACCTGAACTGTTTTGTTTTTTTTGTTGTTTTTTTTTTTTACTTAATGAGAGCAGTGGGCTTTAGGCTGCTCTGCAAGGCTTTAAACCTGTGTTTCAATGGTGACAAAGCCATTCTCAAGTACATATCAAAGTGCTCACTCGTTACCCTGGATCGATATTTATTTTTGATTATGTTCATGGTGGAAAATCCTTCCAATGCTTCACAGCAGCAAGTGGAGCCAAATATACTCTAAATGTTCAGGCTCCGCTACGGTTCGGCCAAGTCAAGATCCGCTATTGCAATCACACCAAACAGGAAAAAGAATGGTGATAAGATCCGATTTGTCAAATTAAAATATAGTAACAACAGATCGGTACAAAAACGACAAATTAGAGCATA
>NW_015151090.1:17319-19939 GCF_000732505.1 Cyprinodon variegatus | reverse complement strand
GGAGAAGCGGCGTTAGTGACGTTTAGACACTGTCGTCAGACAGCATGCAGTAATTTATAAATGTTTTAAATCAGGTTGGGTCTGGATTAGCCAGCAGGTGGGTTCGGACACTGTAATTGCTAATATACAAATTAATTAAAATATATTAAGTGAACCAAACTCAGTTTTCATCATCTTGTTATGGGCACTCATTTTAAATAAGTAAGTTGAAATTTGGGGTTGGAAAACATTATTAACTTAATTTATCCAAGTCAAGTCAAATTAGAGAAAATAATTTATTGTACCCAGAGTGCTTTGGGCGGGGAGAGGACATGCGCAGACCTGACTCGTCTACTTCGCCAAAACATTCCCCCACATGTCCACGACAACTGCTCGGTCAACCGTTCAAACAACGTAACCTCTACTTGTCACATTGATTTGATAAGTAAATGTTTTACTCTTTAATGAAATGTTTTGTTGTGTTGTTGTAGTCTAGCACTATGCACTTTCAAGGGAGGAGTACACAAAATCAAATTCAAACATCACCGCTTGCACAGCCATTTATTAAGGCGACACTCCACGGGCAAAACGACCGTTTTTTGGGGGGGGTTTTTTTGACATGTTTTCTTTAGGACTATTGTAAAGAAAACATCCAAAAATAAGTTATTTGGGAGTTTATTTAACGAGACTTTGTCTGTATGCGAGCCCAAAGCCCTGGAAGGGCGGCTCTATGGAGCGTTATTTGTGCCTTCAGGTTGAGTGCGCAGGAACCAATCCGAGCACGCAGTGAGACAACAAGCGCGCGCTCAAAACCGGTCTGACTCGTGCTCAAATCTGAAAAACTCTTCCTAACACTGTTGTCGCGCTCAGTTCCATCTCTGCGCGTGCTCGAATCAGTCTCTGCTCGCGCTCGACCTGCTCTCTCCGCGCTCAACACCAGCCGTGCGCTCGACTCTGTCTTTGTGCTCGTGAATTCAAAATCTGAGAGTTTATCTCATGATTACGAGATAATATCTCGTAATTATGAGATCTTTTCTCATAATTACGATTCTCATAATCCTGATCTCAGTATTATGAGATCTTATCTCATAATTACGAGATGTCATAATTATGAGATAATATGTCATATTTAGGAGATCAGGAAGGACAGTCATTGCTGATCTCCACTACATGAAACGTGAAAAGTGAGTGGGTTGTTGGATTTAATATGCTTTTATTTCCTTTTAGGTATGTGATAGAGGTCTGCGCGGGACAGATTTTCCAGTCCCGCTCCTGTAATAGTGTGTCCAGCTCCCGCTAGCAATTCCCGCATGATTCCGACGTTCGCTTACTGCTCAAGGCAATTCGTGTCATTAGTTTGAGGAATTAAACACGCTGTGCTTAGCTGAGCACATAATTGGGCGATTCTTCCCCGCATATGCATGACGCCCGTTAGGTGGCACGAGCTGCAATATCCAGCACATTGTGATGTATATATATGATAGACATAAACTGATCATTTATGACTTTATTTGACATTTTATTTTACGATTTAAGAATCGTTTTTTGTTTGCGGGACTTTCGCTTATCACCGCTCCCGCCCACATCCGCACTGTGCGTTCTCCCTCCCGCCCGCACCCGCAATGAGCTTTCAATTTTTGTCCCGTGCCGCACTGCTTTGCATTGCAGGAATTCCGCGGAAGTGCAGGGCTCTAGTATGTGACACAGGGAAATGCTGAGGAAGAAGCCCACTCTGACTGAAGGCAAGCATGCAATATAAATAGCTGAATAACCAGGTGGAAATGATCGGGGTTAATCAGCCGCAGGACCAATTAGACAGGGGAGCAAGGAGGAAAGGAAAAAAACGAACCATCAGCGCAGAGATCATGACAGCTTCAGAATTGTTTAAAACGACCAGGTCCCAACTTCATGCAGCATGTCGATTCATATGAAAAACTAAAACCAAACAGAATCTGTATTAATAGAGCTGTTGACGGATTTTCACGTATGGTCATATCGCTGCATGCTTACTCCACAAGTAGTAATCCCAGGGGTATAGATGGATTTATTGATGAAGTGAAAAACAGGAGCGGAACTCCAACGCATATCATGTTAGACCTGCAGAGAACTGTTCAGTGGAACAGATGCAGATATTCTTAACAAGTAATCATGAAGACCGGTTTTGTGAGAGATTCTACATTACAGACTCAAGTAAGCATAACCAAATATATAGATCTTTTCTCATAATTACGAGATATTATCTGATATTCATTATATCCACACAGATGTAATTTCTTTTGACAATGTAACAAGGGATTTTAGAGGGTTGGTGTCCTTATCTCGCTATTTTATAAAAGATTTATCTTTTGCCACTGAATATTTAGGCACTTAAAACATGGCTTCCACACTCGTACATCCCCACTGCCATGCCTTCACAAAGAATGCCTTTGCACATTTAAATCTTTTTATTTTAACCCACCTGTTGTCCTCTGGTGTAAAAAAGGAAAGGTAGAGAGGATGATGGGTTGAAGGAAAGGAGAAATAAAGGAAAGAAGGATGGAAAAGGTGAACAGATTGGGTCAAGCAACAAAGGAGGGTTCAAGGGAAAGAAGGGAGGGAAGAGGTGAAAAGGATGGTGGACAGAATCAAGGGAGAAGGGAAT
>NW_015151090.1:14061-15372 GCF_000732505.1 Cyprinodon variegatus | reverse complement strand
ATAGGCTTATTACCTTTTTAACTTAACTTTTTAATTTTCCACCTTTTTTTTCTTAACTTGATAACTTATTTTTTAACTTAATTTAACCTAACAGTCATGTTTTTGGCCTTTTAGAGGAAGCCGGAGTACCCGGAGAGAATCCACGCATGCACAGGGAGAACATGAAAACTCCATGCAGAAAGCCCCAAGGTCGGGAATTGACCCCGAAGCTTCTTATTGCAAGGCAGCAGTGCTAAACCACCGTTTCACTGAGCATTTACATTTTTTTACATACAGACTGACTTTATTTCGGACTCTGGGTCCAATAAATATATAAAATAAGGAAGGATTGATATTACTTTTTTGATGGGAGACAAAGGCCAAACCAGTTCATGTTTGAGAAAAAATTCTTTACTCTCTTCCAATATTTCTTGCGGGTTTTAACTTCAACCAGATGTGAGGGATCCTCACAGCTTGTTAAGCTTGTGTTATCCTGGACATGGAGTTTGCTGTCTTCAGACTTTTTTGAGAGTTTTTCCTCAGTATTTAGTTGTTGTGCTTGTTTCTCTTCAGAGAGACTAACTGATGCTGGTAATCTTTTGTGGAACAGGGGTGGCTCCAAATTGGGCTTCAATAAGGAGGAATCAACTGTAAAACCTGAATGTTCTGATAAGCTACTCTGTATTTTCTCTTGTTGAGATTGATTAGGTATAATCACAATAACGGGATTAAATGTTACAGTTTTAGACTTCTTATTTATTTCCACCACCTTTTTGTTGGGACTACTAGTCATTATTGTTCCCTTCTTAAGTGGACTGGTCAGTATTTTCCCTTGCTCATTACCACAATCAGCTGGCTGTTGATCATTAGTCTTCGAGATGGTTGTTGATTCATCCTTCAGATCATCGGTCTCAGATGAGAATGGGAATGTGATAATAGGTGATTCTGTGTATAAACCTGACCCAATGACTATGTTTTTTTTAGAAGAGGGGGTCCTGCTGCACAACCTTGATGAGTTCCCGCCACGTGATTCCACTAACCAGCGGTCTTTGCATTGTCCAGGATTGTCAGTCTCTGAACTATTATTAAGGGTCTTCTCTTTCAATTTTTTACCATTAACTGTCGGTGGGGCACAGTTGCCTGAACATTGACCGACAATATTGCTGCTAGAAGCAGAGCCTTGTTTTTCTGAATTGGAGGCACAGTTGCCTGAACGGACACAGTAATTGTTGCCAGAAGGGGAGGTTTGTTTTTCTGAACAAAATGTTGTAAATTCTTCAGGGTTGTATTTCTCTCTTTCTTGGTGTAATGATGTGGCTCCCAACCTTTGTG
>NW_015151090.1:10449-11271 GCF_000732505.1 Cyprinodon variegatus | reverse complement strand
AGCTGTGTTTAAGTGCAGCTGCTGAGGTAATACGTTCCTGCGGTGTAGGAACTAACATTTGCTTTAGTAAATCTATGAAACTTAGTAAATCCTCTCTTTCAATGGGGTCTTGTGTTGCTGGACGGATTTCCAGCAGGTCGTCCAAAGACTTCAGTTTCAGCTCTGGATCATACTTCTCAATTACAATTTTGCAAGAGGAAAAATTATTACTGCAGTGGGGTTCACCCAACATTTTAACAATTGCCGCCAATATTTCTTCAAAAGTATTATAAGTAAACAGATTAGCTTTAAGGTAGAAATAGATCAAAGTGAGGGCTAGACACCACATATCCAAACTAGCATCTGGCTTGTCACGCAAAATTTCCTCCGGGGGCATGTAAGGAAAAGGGTTAATACAAATATTTTCCATTTTTTCTATCTCCTCAGAGAAACCCATATCAATTAATTTCACTTTTAGAGAGGAGCGGTCTACCAGCATTATGTTGTTAGGCTTGATATCTCTATGTGCTATTCCATTGCTATGTAGAAAATCTAACGCCACCAGTACCTGTTGAGCGATAAGTCGAATGTCACACAAATGTAGTCCAGCATCTATAATTACCTCTGTAAAGTATTCCAAATCGATATCCAGTTTTTCAAACACAAGGCACTGTTTTGTTTGGTAGTAAAAATCTTCATAAAACTTCATTATGTTGTAGTTCTCCGATCCAAGTGCTTTGATTTTATTCAAGATCTTTTTTTCCTTAATAGTAGTATCCTTATGGTCCTTGTTTTTTCCTAATTTTATTACAACACTCTCTCCAGTTTCTTGGTTTATACACT
>NW_015151090.1:6221-9658 GCF_000732505.1 Cyprinodon variegatus | reverse complement strand
AGCATCTGGCTTGTCAAACAAAATTTCCTCCGGGGGCATGTAAGGAAGAGGGTTAACACAAATATTTTCCATTCTTTCTATCTCCTCAGAGAAACCCATATCGATTAATTTCACTTTTAAAGAGGAGCGGTCTACCAGCATTATGTTGTTAGGCTTGATATCTCTATGCGCTATTCCATTACTATGTAGAAAATCTAAAGCCACCAGTACCTGTTGAGCGATAAGTCGAATGTCAAACAAATGTAGTCCAGCACCTACAATTACCTCTGTAAAGTATTCCAAATCGATGTCCAGTTTTTCAAACACAAGGCACCGATTTCTTTTGCAGTAAAAATCTTCAAAAAACTTTGCTATGTTGTAGTTCTCCGATCCAAGCGCTTTGATTTTTCTCAAGATCTTCGTTTCCGCATTCGTCAAATCCTCCATCTCTGGTACAAATTTAATTGCAACATTCTCTCCGGTGTCCCGATTTATGCACATGACAACTTGTCTAGTTGGTCCAAAGAACAGTCTTTTTTTAAAGGAGTATTTGTTCGCCTCGTTCTCCAAGTCCATATCTTCACAAAAATTTGACAGCATTTTGAAGAATATAAAATCACCCAAATTTTCTTACAGTAACACAGTCTGATCACCTCGGAAGCTAGTCGGAACTAATGACATTCTCTGACACACCCACAGTTCTAGGCCTGTGTTCTAATGTTATGACATCACAACATGGGGGTGGGGTTTGGGGGGTGGGTGGGGTTATGACATCACAAAGGTGTTGGGGGGGGGTAGGGTGGCGGGGGTGTGTCTGTTTAGATGTGCTGATATTTTTTTGTGCTTTTTTAAATGTTTTTTTTATGTTTTTTTTTTTTATATTAAAATGTTTAAATGAAAAGTAAAAAGAGCGGTGATAAAGAAAAAGTTAGAAAAAGTGACACCCTAGATGGGTGTCAAAACAAAGAGTGAATTAAAGCTTGGAGAACCCGATGGTTTGGTTGGAGGAGATTTCATGAGGTTTCAATGTTCCTTTTTAGTGCGTTTAAAGAGATTTTTCATTTTTCTCCCAAACGTTTTCTTTTCAGGTTTTCCTTGCAAGTTGTTGATCCTCTCTGGCTGATTTTTCAGTTCATTCTCTTTAGTTGGAATTTTTAAACCTCCATCAATATGCTTAAATTTATTTCTAATTATAGCTTTAATTTGCTCGTATTCTAAGAATTTATTTTTGGTAATGCCATATTGCAAATTTAATCTAGCAAATGTGATAAACTCCGTACCTTCAAATAAATGATCCAGATATGTAATACCTTTATTTTTCTAGTACTGAAAGTTTATCATATTATTGTTTTGTAGAATGTCAGGGTTATTCCAGATGGGTGTACGACTGCACGGGATAAGTGATGAGTTCGTTATTTTAAGAAATTCCCACCATGCTGCTATTGAAGAGCTGATGTTAATATTTTTAAAACATGGGTGCCGTTTGATCTTAGAGCTAATAAACAAATCTGAAATTATGATGTTACTGCATATTTGCTGTTCGGTGTCTATCCAGGGCGCATCTAAGGGATTATGTTTTGTCCATTTAGAGATGTATTGTAATCTATTTCCTAAGTAGTAGTTTTGGAAGTTAGGTAAATCTAGTCCCCCTCTGTCTTTAGTTTTCTGTAATGTCTTTAAGCTGATACGAGGGGGTTTGTCCTTCCAAAGAAATTTAGAGATGGAAGAATTTAGAGATTTAAACCATTCAGGTGATGGTTTATTTGGGATCATTGAAAATAGGTAGTTAATTAGTAGTTAAGACCATAATTTTATATGAGGCTACCCTACCCATAAGGGAGATCGGAAGCGATTTCCATCTTTCTAGGTCCTCTTCTATTTTTTTAAAAAGAGGGATGTGGTTGAGTTTTGGTAACTCAGCTAGTTTAGTTGACACAGTAATTCCCAAATATTTGATATTTCTTGATTGCAATTGTAGACCTGAGGGTGTCATGTTGGGGTCGAGCCGTCTAACCCACATGAAAAAATCACTCTTGAGGCAGAGAAAAAGTTAAATGGTTTATTAAACAAGGTTCACAAGCAAATGGGTGCACAGGTTCTTGGTTCGTCGGGCTGGTCACGGGAGGGAAACCACTGAGGAGGAAAGATCAGTTAGAGCGGGTCCAGGAAACTTGCAATTTACAGATGACAGGGATAAATACCTGCTCAGAGAGGAATCTGATCAGCAGGGGGGAACCTTGTGGGTCCAGAGGCTAGTCGGCAGGCAGAGAGCTGAGGGCAGAGGCAGAGACTGAGGCGGAGAGCAGGCAGGCAGATTCCAGACAGATATTATTTTCTCCAGGATGACAGGTTTCCAGATAAGTCAGGATCTGTGAGGCAGAAGAACACAGGATCAGATTGGTTCACGAAAATCAGGGTTACAGATCAGAGACCTGGCTCAGGTTTTGCTATACCAATACTGGCAAACACTCTAGCGGGGAAGTGTCAGCCTCCTCCTCCTTAAGCAGGGCCTCCTGATGAGCAGATGGAAAACAGGTGTCGCATTCAGCTCATGCCCTCAGGAGAGATCTCATGCGCCCTCTGGTGGAGAAAGTGGACAAGCCTCCAGATCCTAACAGTACCCCCCCCCCCCCAATGACCGCCACCTGGCGGTCCAAAAGAGCAAGAGGGAAGAGAAGCATGGTAGTCGTTAATGAGAGACGGGTCCAGGATGAACGAACCCGGAACCCACGTCCGGTCCGGACCGTAGCCCTCCCAGTCGACCACATACTGCCAACCTCTGCCTCGACGACGGGAGTCCACGATCTGGCGGACGGTGAAGGCAGGATGCCTATCAATGTCACGGGGGGGAGGAGGGGAGTCGGAAGGAGGGCAAAGTAGACTGGTCAGGACGGGTTTGATCTGAGAGACATGGAAGGTGGGATGGATGCGGAGAGAAGAAGGGAGATGCAGGTGGACCAATGAAGCCAATGAAGCGGGGAGACAACTTTTTGGACATGGATTTGAGAGGTATGTCTCTGGTAGAAAGCCAAACCTGCTGCCCTGGTGAATAGGTGGGAGCTGGACGTCTTCTCAAATCGGCGGTTCTGTTCAGAGGAACGGTTCAGAGCGGCAACTGTGTTGCTCCAGATGGTGCGGCATCGGTGGATGTGGTGCCGGACTGAATGGACTGAGATTTCCTTCTCGTCAGCAGGAAATAGCGGAGGCTGGTATCCTAAAGAGATTTCAAAGGGGGAGAGACCGGTAGCAGATGAGACATGAGCGTTATGTGCATACTCCACCCAATGCAGGAACTGACTCCAGTCAGCGGGGTTGGTGGACATGAAGCACCTGAGGGTGGACTCCAGCTCCTGGTTCATACGTTCAGTTTGACCGTTTGACTGGGGATGGTAACCAGAGAATAAGGAGATCTTGGCTTCGAGGGCAGAACAAAAATGTTTCCATACCTGGGCTGTAAA
>NW_015151090.1:2576-5760 GCF_000732505.1 Cyprinodon variegatus | reverse complement strand
GGTGAGTTTGCTGTAAGTTATAGGACTGTAAGGTACTGTTCGGGTTTATCACTGCTCTCAACCGGGAGTGTCGGCCAGAACACTACTCAGGCCAGGATTTCAATCAGGACTAGATGTTAGGAGAAGGTGCAGCAGGTGGAGAATGAAGACATGAGCCAGGATCCTTTAAGTGGTCTGTATTCCAAACTCAATTTCGGATTCCAATTGATTAAATGAACATAAGGTATTTCCAGGTAGATATGTGTGTAAGTGTGTGTGTGTGTGGTGTCCTAAAACAAGACAAGAAAGATAATTCAAATTACCCTATCATTACACATCACACCATAGATAAGCTAAAGAGAAATAATTAAACTCTAAAAAGTTTAACCTCTAATATACTGTTAATCAGCAAACGACAAAGTTAGCTAACAATCATGGCTTGGCGCCATCTAGTGGATGCGTAGGTTCGGCACAACACTCTACAATACACACACACAGCAGATAACCAAGACTTATCAACAGGTAACTAAGAAAGAAAATAACTCATTTAAATGCAATAAACACTCAAATATTAAACTTACTCGTCAGTGACAGCAGTACCTAACATCGAAACCTAAACTACTTAAGGGTCTTTTGTACAGGGAACGTTCGTTTGTTAGGCGGAACTGTGCCGGGATATGGTTCAGAAGTTTGAGCTTGTTTAATCAGGTCAGATATTTCCCAGGAGACTGTGGCGACAGTACAGCTAGCCGGTAAAATACTAGCTGGAGTTTCAGGTTCATCAGGAGCGTAAAGGCGGGACAGAGCATCAGGTTTAATGTTTTTAGAGCCAGGCCGGTAGGAGATGATCAGGTTGAATCGAGAGAAAAACAGTGACCAACGGGACTGACGGGGATTTGATCTTTTGGCTGATTGAATGTACGAAAGATTTTTGTGATCTGTCCATACCAAAATGGGATGCTCTGTGCCCTTCAGCCAATGCCGCCATTCTTCCAAGGCCAGTTTTATGGCAAGGAGTTCTCTGTCACCGACGTCGTAATTTCGTTCAGCAGCGGTGAGTCTGTGGGAGAAAAATGCACACGGATGAGTTCTCTGGTCAGAATCAGAACTTTGGGACAGAACAGCCCCCACCCCTGAGTCAGATGCATCCACCTCCAAAATTAACTGTTTGGAGGGGTCCGGTTGAATGAGGACGGGTGCGTTGGAAAACAGAGTTTTGAGTTTCTTGAAGGCTGCTTCAGCCTCAGTGGACCAGTGAAAAGTTCTCTTAGCTGAAGTTAAGGCTGTTAGTGGTTGGGCTGTTTGGCTGTAGTTTCTGATGAACCTACGATAAAAATTGGCGAATCCCAGAAACCTTTGAAGTTGTTTCCTGTTTTCAGGAGTGGGCCAGTCCAGAACCGCCTTGATTTTATCCTCCGATGGCCTCACCTGCCCGCCCTCGAGCACAAAACCTAGAAAAGTAACAGATGGGCGATGAAACTCACATTTTTCAGCCTTCACAAACAGTTTGTTTTCCAAAAGTCTTTGCAGGACCAAACTGACATGTTTTTGATGCTCAGAGATGGTCTTGGAGTAAATCAAGATGTCATCTAAATAGACAAACACAAAAACGTTTAAAAAATCTCTCAAAACGTCATTCACTAGAGCCTGGAAACAAGCTGGGGCGTTAGACAGACCGAAAGGCATTACCAGGTACTCGAAATGTCCCAGAGGTGTTTTGAAGGCTGTTTTCCATTCGTCTCCTTCACGGATTCTGAGAAGGTGGTAAGCGTTTCTCGGTCTTGCTTGGTGAACACACAGTGGCACCCTGAACCGGTTCAAAGGCAGAGGCTAACAGAGGCAACGGATATTTGTTCTTGATTGTTATTTGGTTTAACCCACGGTAATCAATACAGGGTCGCAGAGATCCGTCTTTTTTGCTGATGAAGAAAAACCCGGCTCCGAGTGGAGAAGAAGATGGTCGGATTATCCCAGCGGCTAGTGACTCATTGATATATTTCTCCATGGTTTCCCTCTCAGGTTTGGAGATGTTATAAAGCCGACTGTTTGGGAGTGGGGCCCCAGGGAGAATACGATGGCGCAGTCATATGGACGGTGCGGAGGGAGAGAAAGGGCTCTAGCCTTACTGAACACCGGAGCCAAATCATGATAATCAGGAGGAATGGCAGAGAGATCGGGCGGGTCAACCTCCTGACGGTTTGCCGGCGACTGAGTCGGAGGGGCGGCGGAACCGAGGCAGGAACAATGACAGGGAATAGACCAGGACTCCACATGTCTCTTAGACCAGTTAATATGTGGGTTTTGGAGTTGCAGCCAATCAAAACCCAAAACAATAGATGAGCTTGCAGATGGAAAAACATAAAAAGAAATGATTTCTCTATGGTTTCCGGAGATTAGTTGTTCTAAAGGTTTGGTCTGATGCGTAATTTGAGATAGTTGTTTTCCATCTAAGGTGGAGACTCTCAGGGGTTTAGTCAAAGGAGCGGTCTCAAGATTTAGTTGTTTGACCAAACTAGAGTCGAATAGATTTCTTTCACAGCCTGAATCAATCATAGCCGACAAAGTGAGGGACTGATCTTTAAAAAAAAGAGTAGTGGGTAACAGAAGTTGAGGAGATTTTTCAGTTTGAAGATGGTCCGCCAGACTCCTCATTTCCTCTGGCGGACCCCAGCTTTTACCTTAGCGGGACAGGTTGAAACAAAATGTCCAGGTTCTCCACAGTACAGGCAGAGGTTTTGTTTGTATCTCCTTTGTCTTTCTTCAGATGAGAGTCTGGTGTGACCGATCTGCATGGGCTCGGCTTCTTAGGACACTGTGGAAGAAGAGACTTCATTAGCTCTTTCAATAGACCTTTCCGGAAGTGTTGTGACTGGGAAAATATGGCTCTTGGATCTGGCTACGGATCTGGCTCGCAGCCTGTTATCTAAGCAGATAGTCAGTCTTATCAGATCTTCCAAAGTTTTTGGTTCATCTAGAGTTGCCAACTCGTCTTTCATTGACTCATCTAGTGAGTGAAAATAAGCGCTCTTAAGCGCCGTTTCTCCCCAACCGGAAGTGGCTGTGTGATGGCTGCAACTACAGCCACCCAAATGTGGTAACATTCAATCACAACACACACTAAGTCAGCAAGTCTCATTTCATTTATATTGGGATTTCTTTACACTGTTATGTTCTGCTTGATTTAATCTTTGTTTGCTTTTTTGAG
>NW_015151090.1:0-1164 GCF_000732505.1 Cyprinodon variegatus | reverse complement strand
CTGTTTGTTTCAGTAGGTCTTTTGTTAGCATGAGTTAAATTCTGTTACTTTGACCTCTTTTATGGGCCCAACTTTGTGATTTGTTTTTTGTTGACCCAAGTTCTTTGTTTTGGGTTCAATAAAAAGAAGACTTTTTGGATCTAAACCTGTGCCTGATCTTCCTTTGACTGCTCAGACCATCACAGGCTGCTTTAATGAGGAAGTCAATTGAAAATTCAGCCACTGTTCTGTTCCCTTGCTTTATTTCTAGCAACCCACAGGATTCAGTGGTCTTATCTGTATCTTGGTTGAAAGCTTGCTTAAATTCCTTAATGAATTCGTCATAAGTACAACCATACTCAATCTTGGAAGAGAATTTAGCTTCCGCCCACTCCAAGGCTTTACCAGAGAGATGAGACAAAATAAAAGAAATCCTTCTTCCATCTTGCGAAAAGCTCTGAGGTGAATGATTCAAAATTATTGAACACTGGAACAGAAATCCTCTGAACTTACTTGGATCACCAGAAAATCTTTCGGGGAGAGATGGGCGGAATTCAGGAAATGATGGGTGGATTTCTGACCTGAGAGGTGGATTGGATTCCTGAACCGGAAGCAGAACGGCTTCAGCCGCAGGTGTAGCAGCCTGTGAGCTGGATCTTTGGAGAAAGCCTGTTATTTCATGCAGGGTGCGGTTAGCCTCAGCTTGGCGTTCACTTAGCTCTCGGTGGGCGGTGTCATGGGTCTGAATGAGGACATGCTGTTGCTCCAAGGTCCTTTTGAGTGATTCCGGTGGGCTAGTTTGTTGGCCAGAGTGTTCTGTCATGTTGGAGTCGAGGCGTCTAACCCACATGCAGAAATCACTCTTGAGGCAGAGAAAAAGTTAAATGGTTTATTAAACAAGGTTCACAAGCAAATGGGTGCACAGGTTCTTGGTTCGTCAGACTGGTCGCTACTGAGGAGGACAGAGCAGTTAGAGCGAGTCCAGGAAACTTGCAATTTACAGATGACAGGGATAAATACCTGCTCAGAGAGGAATCTGATCAGCAGGGGGGGAACCTTGTGGGTCCAGAGGCTAGTCGGCAGGCAGAGGGCTGAGGGCAGAGGCAGAGATAGTGTTAATTTTAGCAGCCATTTTTAAATTTAGTTTTAGTCTTAGTCCAGTTTCAGCATCGTTTGTTAGTTTTT
>NW_015151089.1:505671-507098 GCF_000732505.1 Cyprinodon variegatus | reverse complement strand
TATATTGTTAAAACACTTTACATGATTTTATTGTTTATATTTTAACTCTTCCGTATTATGTTATTCTTATATATTTTTCTAAGGTCCACATTTGTGTGACAATTTTCAATAATCTTTCTGCTGCTATAAATTTTCAGATTGTGGGACAATAAAGGGGTTTTTCTATTCTATAAAAGGGGTAGAAATATATAATTAAATCTAAACAATGTATGTATAAAATTATATCTGCAAAACCTCTACTATTCAACAACAAAACATACTTAGTTAAGCATATTGTGCAAAACAGCAATAAAAAAATTTAACTCCAATCAGATTTATAGTCCCCACACTGCAGATATATTAGAATCTGTCCTTAAATTACAGCCAAACCCATTTACACAGTAACAGATAAACAACTTTAGATAAATCCAACATTACCGCCACATATCTGACTCAATACCCATTAAAACAACTATTTTCATTCATTTCAGTCGGAACTATTCACAGACTGGATTATATTAAACTGAACTTCCAATTTTCACCACTGTTCAGCGCCAAGTAACCTTTCCTCTGATCGCGGAGCAAATCCCGGCTTGCCTGGTCTCGCAATGAATCCTGGGTAAACCAAGGATACTGAGGATACATCTGACCAGTCCTTCAAATCAGGCAAAAAGAAGGACGCATTTTAGGGCAGCATAACGAGGACGCTATGACGTAATCATCCTTTGAATCTGGCCTTCTGAGGATGCGTCCCAGGTTTTCGAACAGAGCAATCGTTGGAGGTGTTTCTAAGTGTTTGTAGTTCATCTGTTGGTCCAGCAGGGGGCAGGCTGATTTCCGCTGAAGCCAGAATTCAGATGAATCATTCTACAGAAATAATCAATATCAGAATAAGTTGTTCCCAGTTCAGACTCTAGATGCTTGCTTTGTCCCTCATTTTAGGTTTCTGATAGTTTTTTTAATCAGTTTTAATTTATATGTTGAATCAAACAACTTTAAAAAATAAAGAACTACAATTTTTCAGACTGTATTTAACTCAAAGATTTAAGTGTAACACTTTAAACAAATAGAAATGTTCAAATATTGAGGGACAGTTTTACTGGTGGTGAAAATAGTAAAAACAAAATTCACCTGTGGAAATACTTAAACTTTATTTTTCTTTGAAAATGTTATCCAAGACCTTAAATTTTCGCTAGAATTTTCTGTCATATACATGGAACCATTTTTCAATCTAGTGCAAAGAAATGTTTTGCTGCAGCCTTCTTCTTACTGAAGACAAACATTATTTCTATCCATGAATCCTCCTGTTAGCTTTCTGCAGATGTTGGACCATGTTTATAATGAAGCAAACAGATTCATCTCAGGATGTAAACCTTTAACCTTCCTCTGGACTTTGCTATGTCTGATGAACTTGCCTTCACTGATATTTTCATTAACTAATTAGTTAA
>NW_015151089.1:499422-501770 GCF_000732505.1 Cyprinodon variegatus | reverse complement strand
TGCCTCATTATGCAAATGAGGAGGGGGTGTGTCCTAGAGAGTCAACTTCTGCTCATTGGTTGGTTAGCATTTTACTGCATTGGTCAAATCTACAGGAGGAGAGAAGAGTCTGAAGTCGAGTCTGAAGTCATTAGAACGCGAGTAGGGACTCGTGTCCTCGACAAGAACATACTTGGCGGGGACAAACTTTGCCAAATACAACAAAAAATCGCCATCATAGCCAGCGGTCCTTTACACAAGGCTATGCCAAGAGAGGGCTGCTGCAGACGGGCTGCCGTGTAGACCTGGCTGCCGTTAGCTTCGGAGCTCCGCTGGTTGCCACGGTCCTCTCAAGTTCACAACATTTTCTTTTAAATTACACATTAAATCTGTGAATGGGCCATATGGTGATGCTTAAAAGTATAATGTTCTCACCTCAAATCATCTTAAAACATACTTTTATTGAACAACAGTAACAGAAAAGAGAACTATTAACTTAATACTCTGAGCTCTGTGAGTTAAGAAGATGGCCGGCAACCCATGAGCAGAAGGTGACTCTCTAGGACACACCCCCTCCTCATTTGCTTAATGAGGCAGAAATGCATACAGGGTAAAAAAATACAAAGGAAGAATAAAACAGGCAAAAATATTATAACATGCACATAAATAAACACTTAAAAGTATAAGTAATTAAAAAATAAAGTTGAAGATTATAAAGAACAAAAAAATATATAAGGTAAATATTACAAATGCAAATAAATAAAGAAGCTAATTAAAATAGTTATATACATTTATGTCTCACTGTATAATTTAATTTCTACTTACATTTATTTGTTTATTGTATTTTTGGTGGCAGTTAATTGTATGCTTATGTATTTATTTTTGTATTCATTTTTAAATATGGCAGAGTTGGTCCTCCATATAAAGGACCAGCTAACATCATACCAGTGATTTCTCCATTAACACAGGTGTGGGTGGTGATGAGGACAGGGCTGGAGATCAATCTGTCAGGATTAAGTCAGAATGACACCACTGGACACCTTAATAAGTGGCTGGTGCTTAGCATAACTGTTTCTCTGCTGTGAACCATGGTTATCTCCAAAGAAACACGTGCAGTCATCATTGCACTGCACAAAAATGGCCTAACAGGAAAGAGAATAGCAGCTAGAGAGATTGCACCTCAGTCAGCAATCTATGGCATCATCAAGAACTTCAAGGAGAGAGGTTCCATTGTTCCCAAAAAGGTTAAAGGGCGCCCAAGAAAGACCAGCAAGCACCAGGACCGTCTCTTAAAAATGTTTAAGCTGCGGGATCAGGCTACCAGCGTGCAGAGCTTGCTTAGGAATGGCAGCAGGCAGGTTAGAGTGCATCTGCACGCACTGTGAGGCGGAAACTCTTGGAGCAAGGCCTGGTCTCAAGGAGGGCAGAAAAGAAGCCACTTCTCTCCAGGAAAAACTTCAGGGAGAGACTGATATTCTGTAAAAGGTACAGGGAGTGGACTGCTGAGGACTGGGGGAAAGTCATTTCTCTCATCAATCCCCTTTCCGATTGTTTAGGACATCTGAAAAACAGCTTGTTGGGAGAAGACAAGGTGAGCGCTTTCACCAGTCTTGTCTCATGCAAACTGTGAAGCATCCTGAAACCATTCATGTGTGGGGTTGCTTCTCAGCCAAGGGAGTCGGCTCTCTCACAGTCTGACCTAAAAACACAGCCATGAATAAAGAATGGTACCAGAATGTCCTCCGAGAGAAACTTCTCCCAACCGTCCAAGAGCAGTTTGTTGATAAACAATGCCTTTTCCAGCATGATGGACCACCTCGCCATAAAGCAAATGTGATATCTAACTGTCTCAGGGAACAAAACATACAGATTTTGGGTCCATGGCCTGGAAACTCCCCTGATCTTAATCCCATTGAAAACTTGTGGTCAATCTTCAGGAGACAGGTGGACGAACGAAAACCTAGGAATTCTGACAAAATGCAAGCATTGATTGTGCAAGAATGGACTGCTATCAAATATATTTGTGTCATTCTAAATACTTTTGGCCATGACTGTATATGTCTCTTAAGAAGTTCAAATACAATTATTTTATTTTATTTTTTTTGCTGATTTAGAACCTGTTATTTGTATTTTTTCTCTTTTCTATTTTTCTCTTTTCCTTAGGACAGAAAAACAGTTATGCTTGTTAGTGAACATATAATAGTCAGGACAAACAAACTATAAATGAAATCAAATTACTCGGGTCATTGGTTCAGCCGTTTCAAGCTTTGGGTGCAGTTACTGAAACGCTTCACAGTGTTTATTATTTTTCTATATCATTTGGTAACTGTGTGTGTATATATATATATATATATATATATATATATATA
>NW_015151089.1:494549-498607 GCF_000732505.1 Cyprinodon variegatus | reverse complement strand
CCTCAGTTATCAGCTCCCATTCCTCTAATATGAGAGAGATGGACCTGAGTAACAACAACCTGAAGGATTCTGGAGTGGAGCTGCTGTCTTCTGGACTGAAGAGTCTAACCTGCAAACTGGAAATTCTCAGGTCTGAACATCAGTCCAGGAAACACTTGAAGGCTTTTTTTATAACTAAATTTATGTAGAATGTTTATGTCATGAACTTTAAAAAGTTACACCGAAAAATATATTCAATTAGTTCACAAAACTCTGCTAGTGCTGTTTTATATGAAGGAAAAGGTTGTCATGTTTGTCTTCAGGGATCTAACCCACATGCAAAACACTCAGAGTTTGGGAAAAAGTTCACAATGTTTATTTGAACAGATTACAATAAATGAACAATGGTTCTGGGATTAATCGGGTCCAGGTCTGGTCACGACTGGTTTCGATGCAGAGAGGGATAGATTGGTTAGCAGTCTTCCAGTGAACTTGCAGGTTCTGTGTGTGCAGGTCTATACCTGATCAGAGATTGAGCAGAGCGGTAGAAGGGGGGAACCGGGAGGGTCCAGAGGCTGAAGGCAGGCAGGGGGCTAGGCAGAGGCAGGAAAGAGTAATTAATCTTACAGATCTGGTTCAGAGCTTCTCTCTCAGCTTCTGACTGATTCGGTTTTCCAGGGTTCTTCAGAGAACAGAATGCTTGGTTTCACGCTAGAGAAACTCTTCCAGGTTTCAGGTTTTCAGGCAGGTTCTTCCATAACTGGCAAAACACTCTGGCGTCGGAGTGTTGCNATGCTTGGTTTCACGCTAGAGAAACTCTTCCAGGTTTCAGGTTTTCAGGCAGGTTCTTCCATAACTGGCAAAACACTCTGGCGTCGGAGTGTTGCACTGCCTCTCCTTAAATGCCGGTCTCCTGATGAGCTCACGAGCCGCAGGTGTGGTAGTCAGCTTCAGCTCCAGGAGACCTAGAATGGCCTCTGCTGGAGAAAGGTGGACAGACCTCCAGATCCCAACAGTACCCCCCCTCAACGACTGCCTCCTGGTGGTCCAGAAGATGTAGATGGCAGAGACTGATGGTAGTCGTCAATCAAGGTGGGGTCCAGGATGAAGGACCCAGGGACCAAAGTGCGGTCCTCCGGACCATAGCCCTCCCAGTCGACCAGGTACTGCCAACAGTGGCCCTAGCGACGGGAGTCCACGATCTGGAGAATGGTGAAGGCAGGGTGACCATCAATGTCCCGGGCGGGTGGAGGGGAGTCGGATGGAGGACACAAAGGACTGGTCAGTACGGGTTTGATCTGAGATACATGGAAGGTCGGGTGGATACGGAGTGAGGATGGCAGATGCAGGCAGACGGCAGATGGGTTGATGACGGATGCAATCTTGTAAGGACCGATGAACCTAGGGGAGAGTTTACGGGACATGGATCTGAGTGGAATGTCACGAGTGGAGAACCAGACCTGTTGACCGGGTGAGTAGATGGGAGCTGGACGTCGCTTGCGATCAGAATATTTTTTATTTTGAGCTGATGTTCGATTCAGGGCTGAGATGGTTTCCTTCCAGAGCTTCTGGCAGCGGCGAATGTGATGGTGAACGGAGGGTACGGAGATCTCCCTTTCATCGGCTGGAAACAGGGGTGGCTGATAACCTAGGGATACTTGAAATGGAGACAGACCCGTTGCAGATGATATTTGAGTGTTGTGAGCATACTCTACCCAGGGGAGGAATTGACTCCAGTCGGTTGGATTGGTGGATGTCAGACAGCGAAGGGTGGATTCCATTTCCTGGTTCATGCACACCGTCTGCCCGTTGGACTGAGGATGGTAACCTGAAGAAAGTGACACCTTGGTGTTCAGAGCTGAGCAGAAGTGTTTCCACACCTGAGAAGTGAACTGAGGGCCTCTATCAGATAGGATCTCCTGGGGGATGCCATTGAGTCTGAAAACATGTTTGACCAACAGTTGAGCCGTTTGGAATGCCGTCGGGAGCTTCCTGAGAGGGACAAGATGACAGGTTTTAGAAAAACGGTCTATAATGGTGAGGATTGTTGTCATACCCTTGGAGATTGGCAGGCCGGTAACAAAATCCACAGCAATGTGGGACCAGGGACGAGATGGAACAGGTAACGGATGCAGAAGACCTGATGGAGGCTGATGAGAAGGTTTGTTTCTAGCACAGACTGGACAAGCTAGAACGTATTCTTTAACATCCCTATGAAGGGACGGCCACCAGAAACGACGAGTGATTAGTGCAATTGTTCTGCTCACACCAGGATGGGCGAAAAACTTGGCAGAATGCATCCAGTGAATCAGACGAGATCTGACAGAGTTGGGTACGTACGTCCGATTGGGCGGTCCAGTTCCTGGGTCAGGTTCTGAAGCTTGGGCCAGTTTGATCAGGTCGGTGATCTCCCAGGAAACGGTTGCCACGGTACAGCTGGCAGGAAGGACGGATTCTGGTGTTTCGGCTACAGGCGAGAGAGAGAATCAGGTTTGACATTCTTGGAACCAGGTCTGTAGGAAAAAATCAGGTTGAAACGGGGGGGGGAATAATAGAGATAACTGGCAAAACACTCTGGCGTCGGAGTGTTGCTCTGCCTCTCCTTAAATGCCGGTCTCCTGATGAGCTCACGAGCCGCAGGTGTGGTAGTCANATAACTGGCAAAACACTCTGGCGTCGGAGTGTTGCTCTGCCTCTCCTTAAATGCCGGTCTCCTGATGAGCTCACGAGCCGCAGGTGTGGTAGTCAGGAGACCTAGAACACCCTCTGCTGGAGAAAGGTGGACAGACCTCCAGATCCCAACAAAGGTGGACTGAACCAGAACTTGACATTAATATTTGGATCTTTTAATAGAAATTAGTTACATAGCTCTGCATTTAACTGAATTCCTCGCCTAAAGCAATGTCAGATGAATATAAACATTGTGCGTACTGGAAAAAAAATCTGCTGGGATCCAAATAACTACCTATAAGATCCAATTATTCTAAAAACTATCCATCCTGTTAAATTTGAACCCAAATAGTAAAACAATCTGTCTCTTGTGGTAAATCATCAAGAGATGGGTGGACAAATGAAAACCTAGGAATTCTGACAAAATGCAAGCATTGATTGTGCAAGAATGGACTGCTGTCAGTCAGGATTTGGTCCAGAAGTTGATTGAGAGCATGCTAGGGAGAATAGCAGAGGTCCTGAAGAAGAGGGGTCAACACTGCAAATATTGACTTGCTGTATTAACTCATTCTAACTGTCATTAAAAGCTTTTGTTACTCATATTACGATTGCAATTGTATTTCTGTATGTGATGACAACATCTGATATACACACATGAAAACCAGAGGGCAGCAGATCATGTGAAAATATAATATTTGTGTCATTCTCAATACTTTTGGCCTTGACTGTACATGGCCCTTAAGAAGTTCAAGTACAATTATTAAATTTTCTTTTTTTGCTGATTTAGAACCTGTTGAAATAACTGATAATTAATTTGTATTTTTTTTCTCTTTTGATAGATATTACTTTCAGTTTAATACCATCTTAATGCCTGACTAAATATTCCCAATTTAGAATTCATTCATTCTCAGACTAATATCTTTCCACTTAAACCCTGTTTGTAAAGATAACAATTTTTGGTTTGCATTTCATCCACCTGAACAGAGTCTTCTTGATCTGTTTCTGTAATTAACCCTAAAACCTGACATAGGATTGTATTCCAGTACTGTGTCAGACGCTAATCAAATGTTGACTTAATGGGACTTAAATAGATAACCTTTTAATTCTTATGTCTGCCCCAGTCACACTAATCAAATGAGTTATTGTATTTGTTGCTAATTGCAGTTGAGACTTTTTCCATTCTTTTTATTTTCCCATTTTGTGGTCAGTCTTAACATCAGTCAGGTAAAAACCTTAGGACAGAATAACAGTTATGCTTGTTAGTGAACATATAATAGTTAGGACTAACAAACTATAAATGAAATCAAATTACTCGGGTCATTGGTTCAGCCGTTTCAAGCTTTGGGTGCAGTTACTGAAACGCTTCAGTGTTTATTATTTTTCTATATCATTCGGTAACTGTGTGTATA
>NW_015151089.1:492469-493469 GCF_000732505.1 Cyprinodon variegatus | reverse complement strand
AAATAACAAAAGCTATCCTATCCCTATCGTACAGGAAATCAGACTCAAAGAATTGAAAAAATAACCGACACTGAAAAAGAAATGTTTTTAGCTTACGTGGATTGCCGGAAAATCTCTCAGGCAGAGAAGGACCGGGTGACAAAAACGACGGGCTGTACTCTGACCAGAAAGGAGGGTTATTATCTTGACTGGAAGTTGACGGACGGAACTCCGGAAGTGACGGAACCGGAACCGGAAGTTGAACTGGCGCCATCTTGCGATTCCCACGAAGCCTGTGGGATCTTGAAACGATTGTTTTCTTCGAGTCAAACTGGGATTTTAACTCACGGAGGGACTGAGTGTGATCAGGAGTAGAAGCGTCCTGTTTCTCAGAGCTACGACGGGGGTGACCTGCTGGGCTTTGTGTTTGGCCGCAGTGTTCTGTCATGATGGGTGTCACAGAGAGTTAGCCCAAGATGCAGATCACACACGGAGAACGCTGGTAAAAAGTCCAAAGAGTTTATTGTAACACAAGCACGTAGTAAGTATACAGAAACAGTTCAGTCCGGGGGGCTGGTTCACTGGGGTAAGTGCAGGGAACGGAGGATGGCTGGTACTCTGAGATCATGAGGGGGCTAAGCTTCTAGCAGTGTGCTTAGCAAGGCTAAGTGGGATCTGAGCTTCCAGCTCAACACAGAGAACAACTGGGGGTAATCCACACGGGAACCTCTGGGGAAACTCTTCAAGGAAGTCTTCAGGTTTAATCCATGTAGGAATCTTGGGTTGGCTCACCAGGGCAGATTAGCTGGTTAGCTCTCCTAGCGCTTTAGGCTTGAAACTGTTTCCCTGTGACGCAACTCTCCCAGAGCTGCAGGCCAGAGACAGGTTACCAGAGAGACAGTTCTTCCTGGGCTTCACGAGGAGACAGGAGGTTAAGCTCATCCAGAGCTTTCACGAGGAGACAGGAGGTTAAGCTCGTCCAGAGCTTTCACGAAGAGACAGGATTCCTGTGAGGCAGAGA
>NW_015151089.1:484696-492111 GCF_000732505.1 Cyprinodon variegatus | reverse complement strand
AAAGACAAAGAGAGCAGAAGAGGATCCTCGGCGCCCTCTGGTGGGCAAGCCTGAGGATCCCAACAGTTTTTTTTCCATTTTCGCTTTGGTGCAAAAACGCAAATTACGGAAAACTGTTCATTATCTTTTTTTTCTTTTTTGTTTTAGAAGCAAACAGTGAGAAAAGAAGTGTATTTTTGCATTTTTAAATTTCGGTTTGGTTGGATTTACTACCAGTCATCTCAGTAAAAGAATAAATAAAATGCATCGCTGCAATCAAGCCAGAGGAAATGCTTTTATATGCTTTTATGCAACAATAAATAAGTTAACCACTAATCAATAAATCAATACTCAGATATATGTTGATTTAATCAGCTTTCAAGGATAAATGATTAAAACACTTCTTCAACATAAATGTTTAAGGCCCAGTAATAGCTGAGGTGGGTTAGCAATGGATAAATAATAATAAATTAATGGTTAGAATGATTATTGAATGACTTGTGCCATTTAACATGTCAAGTTAATTAATAAACTAATAAGCATACCTTGATCTGGACCTTCACAAGTCATTAGAACATGTTCTGGTTGTCCTTTAACTTGGTTTACTACTTTAAACTTTCAGTCAAATTATTTTTCTACATTTTCTTTCATAATTTTTTCATTATTTTAGTTTTAACATGTCTCTCCAGTTGCTTCAACACGTCTTTTATTCTTTATTCAGATTGAATGGCTGCAGTTTGTCAGAGATGAGCTGTGCTTCTCTAGTCTCAGCTCTGAAGTCCAACCCCTCCCCTCTGACAGAACTGGATCTAAGCAGAAACGACCTGAAAGATGGTGGAGTGAAGCAGCTCTGTGGTTTTCTCCAGTCTCCCCTCTGCAAACTACAGACATTGAGGTCAGTCACCATGTTTTAGTTTAGTGCTGATATTTCTGATGGTAAAGTTGTGTTAACTCTAAACTGCAGACATATGGCTGATATTCTACTGATCCACACTAAGGATCTTCAAGCTAAAGTCTGATTTCTTCTTCCCTGCTTTGATCCAGTTAAAGTGTATTTCTTTTTCAAACTTCCTCACGATTTATTCAATAATAAGCAAGAAATATGAAACAATGATTTCAATTTCAGTGTGGGGTTGCAGCATTATCCAGAACTATTTTCTCTCTTCTGGGTGAACTACAAGAAAATAATTTCCTTCCAGGGATTACTAAAGAAATTCTGATTGTGATTATTTTACGATTTAATCCCTCTTTACAGAGGGAAAATAATGTTTGTATAGTTTACTAATTTCATCAATTGGTGCATTCACACCAAACACTAATATCTGTGAAAATGTCCCCAGGTTTGTCTGCTTCTGCTGGCTTTGAAATGTTCCTGGCCAGCGAAAGCAGCCTTTGATAGAGTGGGTCATAATATCCTGTTATCTGGTTTGGAGCATTGGGTGGGGATCCCAGGAAGAGCAGTGCAGTGGTTCACATCCTTTCAAAGTCATTGAACATTTTGTGTCAGTCTGGGAAATTCTTTGTCCTCCACTGCTCCTCTTTTATATGGAGTTCCTCAGGGTTCTGTTTTATAGAGGTGGACGATACTGCAAATTTTCAATCGATACAATACCAAGTTAATGCAGGGTCTGTATCGCCGCTATCAATACCTTACAGATACTTTTTAATTTTAAGCTTGATGTATCCTGGAACTGGACCTTTCAGTGGTTCTGTGATTTTCATTTTATTATTACAGTTGAATAATAATAGTATTACTAATGCAATATTCAGAGTGTTGTTTTTCCCTAATCTACCTCTAATATATCTTTCAATCCCTAAGTCATTTTGTGCACTTGCCTGCTGCTTTATTTGTATAAAGCAGGGGTTTTCAAAGAATGAAAGGGTGAGCCCCCCTCCAGGGAGCGCTATGCCTGCTGCGCCCCCCTAAAAAAAAAAATCAACCCACACACAAACAAATGCCACTACAAAACACCTTGTAATTGCTTTTATTTTAGAACCATATCATCTTTTAAAATGACACTATCTGAATGAAATTTAACACATGAACATTTTAAAACATTTCCTCCCATTTTAATTATTTTATCGGGGCCTTTGTATGGCAAATACGCCCTTTTTCATTTTTCTAATGATAAGAACAACCCCAAACTCTCTTTTCAACTGTTTTCTCAAACAAACGTTACATTCGAGATTCTGAGTTTAATGTTTGAGATACCAACAGTGTTTTCACATCTTAACAAAAAAATTTTTGATCAGATCTTCATTGAGAGCTGTGGAAATTCAGTCCCTACTGACAGCCAAAAGTGCACAAGTGACACGTCACTCATCCTCTGTTTCAAGTCCATGTCACAGCTCAGCTCAGCCAGAGCCTCTTCCTCTCCTGCTGAAAGTACATCTTTGAGTGTCACAGGGAAGGAAAATGGGTTTCTGACCCACTGGTTTGCCATTGTCTCCTCTCCAAAATACTCTCCAAACTGCTCGTGCATCCCCTCCAAATGCGCGCAGACAGCCTGCTGTAAAAACTCCACCTTCAGCCCCGCTCTGGCCAAAACATCCTCTAAGTTGGGAAACATTTCCACTGATCCCCACTCCACACGCGCACCCCACAGTTCCAACTTTGTCCTAAATCCATATTCATTTTTTCCCTCTCACCGCGCCTCCCCTAAGGTGCTCTGGCGCCCCCCAGGGGAGGCGCGCCTCACACTTTGAAAACCGCCAGTATAAAGTATTATTTGGGATAAATAATTGATTAGCTAATGTTTTACCACTTAGAGACATGTTTTAATGGAATAAATTTACTGGGTTCTTTCAAGGTCTTGATTCCACTTTCTGAGTGGGCCACAGTGACATATGAAATATAGTATCTACTTTGAAAGATAAAGGTATTCTGGAGAATGTTCTTTTTCCAGGTGGATCATTAAAATAAATAAATAGTAATAATACCAGTGGTGAGTCTGACAAAGTGGAAAAATTCCAAATCTTCTCTTGGAAAGTAAGCTTTTATGAGCGATGCAAACACCAACTTTTAAACAGAGCGTACACAAAGAGAAATGGGCTCATGCACGCTCTCGCACGCATTTACTAGGCGTTCCCTCTCAGGAGCAGATACATGGTTATTCCTGTGCATTTTTTTGAAGTGGAGAGGGCGGGTCTTTTCAAAAATTTGTGAAAATCTTCCACTATACCTTTAATATATAGTGCTACTGAAGGTGATCACTTGTATCTACCTGGAGGTCTGAAAATCCTCCACTATAGCTTTAACACGAAGTGCTTCTGAAGGTGATCACTCTTATCTACCTGGAGATCTGAAAATCCTCCATCAGTCATGTCTGTATGAGGGTCTCTCGGGGCAATGAGCAAAGTCTCGTCTCCTCTCTCCATTTCTGTAGCTCGAAGTTTTCTTACTCATGGTTTTTCATGGGCTTTTTACAAACATTTGACCGGCATTTTACAAACCATACAGCTTGCTCCTGTTTTCATTTAAGGTAATTCCTGCTCTGACGGTCTCTATCTTTCCGGCATCAGAGCAGTGTGGTTGTTTGTATTTCGAGTGGAGAGAGAGCTGAGTGGGGGGCCAGGCTGACCATGTGTGCTGATCAAGAGGGGAGGGGGGAGCAGCAATGCCTGTCATTATATGGACAGGGAGAGTGGTGAATCTGCTGCAGTCAGTTTATGCAGGAGAAAATAAAATGTATTGATCTTGTTAAACTAATATTGTTCAATATCAATACCGGCATTGGTATTGATAATATTTGCCCTAGGATCGATCCACCCACCTCTACTGTTTTAGGCTCCCTTCTATTTACTCTTTATCTGCTCCCACTTGAATCCTTAGGAAACATAGGGTTTCTTTTCACTTTGATGCAGACGATAGTCAGATCTCCTTCTGAGGCGAAACAAACTCTGTCGAATCTCTTCTGAAATGTTTGGATGATGTGAAAGCATGGATGGCTTTAAACATTTTACATTTCAATGAAAAAAGATGAAAGTGATGTTTTTCGCAGGCTCTTCAGAGAGCCTACCTTTACACCTGGGCTATCTGTGTTGGGATCTGGAGCTGTACCACCTTCCTCCAGCAGAGTTTGCCGTGGGTCCTCCTGAGCTGAGCTCCCAACACACCTGTGGCCCATCTCATCATCAGAGGATCCACCACTATTTAACCTGCCTTCAGACCTTGCCTCAACGCCGCAGTGTTGATCTAGTTTGGAATCCTGTCTGTTCGTGAAGCTCTGGATGAGCTTAACCTGCCGAGCCAACCCTCGTGAGCCAAACCTGAAGACTCTTCTCTGGATTCCCCCACAGCTCTTGGTTAAGAGCTGGAAACCCAAATCAAGGTCTACCCTCATAGTCAGAAGTAAGACGCTGAAACAGTTATTGGACTCTGCTGAACAAACAGTCTCTGGATCCAACAGTAACCTCTCTCAAAGAGAAACCCGGACTCCTTCAAGGTATTCTTCAGCTAACTCAAAGTCTCATAACTCATCTGTCCCTGCGCTAACTGAAGGTTACCCTCTGTTATTTTTGTCTTTTTTTAAGTCATTCTTTTCATTTTAGTCATTTTAGTCAACACTGTAAATAATAGAACTTCTCCACACGCTGCTTTTTTAAACATTTATATCACACTGTACAGAATAAAAATTCTCCACACAGCTTCTCTTTTTCTCTATTTCATTTATATAACACTGTGCAGAATATAACTTCTCCAAACACTGATTCTCTTTTTAACATATATCACACTGTGCAGACTGAACCATTTGTCGGCTTGTTTCATCATATCCACAAAGTCTTCATCCTCAACGGTCCTTGCAGGCAGGCCAGGCCCAATCCACTTTGCCATTGAGTTCTCCAGGGTTTTCTGCTCTTTGGCGTCAGGGGTGGGGGTGCATATCTGCAGGAGACTTCCCTTCCCTCCCTGACCTCTGATTTGGCTGTGGTGTCACTGTGTCAGGTATCTAGCTGTGAGGAGGAAATTTAAATGATTAATATCCAGAGTATCGGTAGAACATCTTTCTTATGAAAGAGAGACAGACAGATACAGGCACAGGAAGGCACACACACAAACACACACCCACACACACCCACCCACATACATGTGTGCCTCCGCACACACATATACATTCACATGCATGCACCCGTGCGCGCACGCACACATTCATTACCTTCTTCCATATGTCAGCTGCTGACTCCTCAGATGTTACTTAAAATTTGCTGTGTGATTAATTTGTAATTGTAATTGTTCTTCCCTGCCTTCAACAAGGCAGGGAAGAACAATTACAATTACAAATTAATCACAATTACATTTCTTAATGTACATTCATCAATGGATCGTAAATTTCGTCTGTCTTAGTCTTGTTGACGAAAATTATTTTTTATTTTTGTCATATTTTTATTTTAGGGAAACAATTTTTGTTCGTTATGGTCTCGTCATTGCCACGGGAAAAAGGGGTGTTGGCGAAATATTTTTGTCATTGTCATGGTTGATGAAATTAACAATGCCCCACACCCCCTGAAGGATAAGTTTTTACCTGTGTCATCAGGAGTATCACATAGAGGCAGAAGGAAACACAGTGTCAAAAAGGTGTTCCTCCATTCAAGAGGAAATGTAATATTGATTAAATAATTTGTTAATCTTTAAGAGCTACAGGAATCAAAATGTCCCAGTACAAGGCTGAATCTAATACAATCTAAGTAACCGGGAGCGTAATGTTTGAGTATTTCATGCTCACTGGTGAGATAAAACATTTTCTCAGAAGTTCCGATTGGTCCTCGGTAGATACAGAGCTGAAAAAAATAAACACAATATTTTTCTTACATACTTTCTGGTGTCTTGAGAACCCAAAGCCCACCGAACCCGGGAAAGATCCCCCTAAAAAAATTTAGATATTTTAAAGGGAATCTTCTCACCTCTGAGTGGCCGCAGCTGTATGTCCGGTCCATCTTTGCCTCCCCTCTCCCCACTCTGGACAAACTTTGTAAATAACACTTCATAACTTGTATTAAATAACCAAAAAGACATGACAACACATTCTGATAGAAATTGTAATCTTAATCATTTCAGAGAAATTGTTTAAAGTTTACAGAAGACAGCTGCTCCCCTCTGGGCTCACCTCTCAGGAGTTGGCCTGATTAACAGTTAAAAAGGCATTTTATACATCTCCAGCCTGCCACATCTTATTTCACATCATACACATTAGCAAATGATTAGACATCCATGGCTGCAGCTTTATCAACATATTACACTTTGTTCTTAGCTGAAGGAAACTGCTCTCATTCCAATTCCAAATCTTTGCCACATACAGAAGGAAGATTATAACTGTATATCTAGGCAGAGGAACTGTCTTAATTAGATTAAAATGTTAGTTCTAAGCGCAACAGGCAGCCGATAGCTAGGTGTAATAAACTTGCGCACCTCCAATGTAATTATCCTAATAATGTTTAAGAAGACAACAATAAAAGCTTAAAAACAATAAAACACTGATGGCAGCAGCAGGTTCCTCCTCCTCAGCTCAGAGTTTGGTTGAGGAGATAGGAGAGGAGGAGCAGTTAGCCCATGTGGAAGTGAGTTAGCTCAGACTTGTTGTCAGGAGAAGTTTTAATATCCAGTCTGCAGGTTAGCAGGACACAGTAGAGTTTCAAGGAGAAGCTGTTGGGCTGTGTGTTTGTTTTCTTTGTTGCTGGATGAACTTGAGTTAGAGTGAAGCTAAGCTAGCTGTTCACTAACATGGACTACTGGAAGCTGCTGTTTGGCCGCTAGAGTGGAACTTAAAGGGCTACAGAAGATCGTTAGAGGACTGGATAACGAGAGACAGACTCCAGATAGTCACATTGAGGGCCCTCATTGCTCAGAGGACCTCTGGCTACGTGGGAACTGAGGGCCAGTAGAGGTGGGGTTTAGTAGTTTAGAATAATCTTCACAAATCCCAGAGCTGATTTTAATTATTCTACAAGTAGATTAGAATAATCTGGTCCAGGTTAGATGTGTCTAGGTGTTGTAGTTTTTTAATTAGAGTAGATTAAAAATTATGAAGGTAGGGAAATATTTGGCCCTTTACTGATTTCCTGAATCAGAAGCCAACTCCAGTTTCGTCTGGTTGCTCAGCTTCTCTGACAAAGAATAATTTGCTCTGTTTCTAATCTGCTTGTGTCCTTCAGATGTTAATGAGCACAGATGCTGGTGACTATTTACCGAGCTAATCCAGTTCATAAAGGTGATCCATCAGAGGATCAGATAGAATGAAAACTGGTCAGAACTTCTATAAAACTGGATCTAGAGACAGTGATGTCATGGGTTCTAATAGGGATGACTACAGTACTACTAGTGGGTTTTACAGTCCAAGTGTTTATTGTTGTGGTTGTGGTGACATTGAGCAGAGAAGTGTAGTCAGTATGTGATGAGGCAGTGTACAGACAGCGCTCCAAGTCCACTCCTGTTAACCTGG
>NW_015151089.1:481732-484498 GCF_000732505.1 Cyprinodon variegatus | reverse complement strand
GTTCTGATGAGGTCCAATGGAAGTCCAGCTTGCTTTGATAGCAGCCTTCAGATCACCTGCATTGTTGGTTCTGCTTTTTCTCATCTTCCTCCATAGATTCAATTCAATCCCTAAAATACTTAATTAATCCAGCAGGGAAATTAAATGTTGCAGTAACTCATAGAGTTTCTGTCATGATCTGGCCTGTTTGCTCTCCCTTAATTAGTCATTCCTTTCACCTGTCGTTTTTCCCTCCCTGCCTCAATTATAATTTATTCCTCTCACCTGTTTCCTGTTGGTTATATTCAGTTCAGCCTGAGCATTCAGTGTCAGATCATTACTTGTCTTTCTGTTAGTCTGTCTGTTCAGTTTTATTTTATGGTTCATGTCCTGGATCCTAGCAGCCAGTGGAAAGAGGGTTTTTGTTTTTTTCTCGTCTCCTTATCGTCCACTGTTCCTCCCCCTCCTCTGGGTTTTTGGTTCATTATGGGGGGAGGTTCAGTTTTTATCCAGTAAGCCTGGCTCCAGGGAGGAGACCAGTTTAAAGTCCTGCTTCAAGTTCTGGTTCTACGTCCTGTCTGGGCTACCCTCTTCCACTGAGCCTGCTCATATGCACCTGATTCTGTCTGCTCCTGTACGTGACCACCTGGTCATGCTTCTGGTCCTACTCAGACTCTGAATCCTCCTGGGAGTCTGTGGATGCCTGGAAGTCTGGATCCTGCCACCTGTTTCTGTTCCTGCCTGATCTGGATTCTGCCTGTTCCTGTCTGTTCTTGATCCCTGACCAGGATCGACTTCCAGCATGACCTCTGGGACTGCAGCTCTAGGGGACATTCTAGGACTGGACTGTTAAACCAGGTAAGTGACCCATTTAGATAATCATCTTCTGTAAGATGATCGTGGTCACTTACCTGTGTTTCTCCCACTACAGAATGTCTGAGATTGGGTGGCCTGCAGTGTCTGTGAGCCACAGCTCAGCTTTTGTTTTGTTTTATTTAATAAACATTTTGAAATTTCCTACTGACTGTCTCTCCTTGAATACTGGGTCCCGTCTGTCCTCGCTTCATAACAGTTTCATTTTAACCAGTTGTTGTAGGTGTTCATGCTACAGGCAGGAAGGATCTTCTGTAGTGGTCTGTCTTCCACCAGATCTGGAGAAGCCTCTGACTGAAGACACTTTGTTGTTCAACAAGCCTCTGCAGAGGATGCTCACTGTTGTCCATAATCATCTTCTTTGTGAAATCATGTCCAGAGGAGTTCCTAGAACAGAGCTGACCTTCTTTATCAGCTTGTTAAGCCTTTTTAAGTCATTTGCTCTGATACTGAATCCCATTTAGTTCACATATGGGCGTGGCTCAGATCGGGTCTTATTTTATGTGAACGGATCAGAACCGGGCCGTTCAGACATGAAAAAGATCAGATTTGTGTTACAGTGGGCACTGGTTGGAAATAGACGGTTTCCTGCGTGATTCCTGTGTGATTCCTGTGTGAATCACGATGTATTTCCTGAGGCCAGTTTTTTTTATTTAAAAAAGAACTGCAATGTACCCGGAACACCACCAGGTGGTGCTTGGGACCTCTGCCGTGCTGAGGGTGACGTTTGTGGACCTGCAGTCAACTGAAAAGCAGGTTTACTGGGGATCTTGGTGTGATATTGTGCTATTTTATTTTGTTTTTGATTAAAATAAAGTTAATGAATTAATTTAACATAGGGACTGCATAATCTTATTTTATGAAAATGGTTGCGTAGTTATAGATACACCTCCGATCTTATCTGAGAACTGTTATTTCTATTTATCTGCATCGCTATTATTTAATGAAAAATAAAATTAATCAAGTAGGAGCCGGGAATACGGACTGAGGCGCAACCAGAGAAAGGCGACAGAGACAGTGCTGCGGCTAGTGATTTTGAAATTAAAATTATATCCAAAGTTGATTTCTCATTAAGATAAGCCAAAGTTATTCAAAAGGGTATGTAAGTTTAGTTTTGTAAAATATAAGTGCCGTTGACAGCTTTGAGGATCAAAAGTCAAGCTAATCTTTAACTGTGTTCATTAAAATTCATCGAGAGTTTCTGTGCTTGGTCTGTTATAAAAAAAGCAGCCACCTGTTGCTACCACGCCGTTTTTTTATTACATTAGACCATAGGGATTATCATTCTACTGCCTCAACATCTTACTCTTATAATAACAGGTGTATTGTTATACTGTTTTTGTGTATTACTTTCTTGCCGTGCAATACGTGACACCCCTCCCAGTCTGGTCAAGAAGCAGACTGCGAGAGGTGTCACGTGTTGCAGGCTGATAGCGTAGAGGTTAGGCTCAGTGGTCTGTGGTTCAACAGATTGCGGGTTTGATCCCAACTGTGGCCGAAATGCTTTAAATGTTTTTTTAATTTTTATTTTTTATCGCTTTTTTATTACATTAGGCCATAGGGATTATCATTCTACAGCCTCAACATCTTACTCTGATAATAACAGGTGTATTGTTATACTGTTTTTGTGTGTTGTTATTATTTATTATTATCATTATCATTACATAGTTTCCAGTGATGGGCAGTAGCGCCGCTGCATTATTTATCAAGTAACTTTCCAGTAGTGACGTTATTGTTTTTATTAAGTAACCCTAACCGCAGGTCATTCGTTCCTGCTGCCATCCGGATTGTACATATCTTTATTTCTTATTTTTTTTATTTCCTATTTTTGTTTTGTTTTTCATTGTGTGTGATACATGTACACATGCACCTTAATCCTATTTATCTTGATATACTGTATATACCTGGATATAC
>NW_015151089.1:478506-480939 GCF_000732505.1 Cyprinodon variegatus | reverse complement strand
ATAAGATTATGCAGTCACTTGACTGCATAATCTTATGTTAAATTAATTCATTAACTTTATTTTAATCAAAAACAAAACAAAATAGCACAGTATCACACCAAGATCCCCAATAAACATGCTTTTCAGTTGACTGCAGGCCCACAAACGTCACCCTCAGCACGGCAGAGGTCCCAAGCGCCACCTGGTGGTTGTCCGGGTACATTGCAGTTCTTTTTGAAATAAAAAAACTGGCCTCAGGAAATACAACGTGATTCACGTGGGAATCACGCAGGAAACCGTCCATTTCCAACCAGTCCCCACTGTATGATCCTGATGTTTGAAAAAAGAGGCAGAACACAGCATTAGCCTTGCTGCATGCAGTTAGCCAAGCCTTGTTGCTAAATAATTATATAAACCTGTAAATCAGCCGAACTTTATAACAGACGAATGTGACGTCAGTGCTGTGACGGGTGGTGGCATGCAAATAAAGTTGCTTTCCGCTGTCTGTGTCCTAGAGCTACAGCCAACGATGGTCCTATCTTTTTGCACTGAAGAGGAGCTACTGCGCATTAACAATTTTTAACCAGAGGCTATGGGCAAAGATTTTTTGGACCTGGGGTAGAAATACGTCACCAATGTGAAAGATCATCAAAACTGTTGGGATCTGGAGGCTTGTCTACCTTTCTCCACCAGAGGGAGCCTGAGATCCTCCTCCTTAGGGCATGAGCTGACTTCTGCACACCTGTTTCCCATATGCTCATCTGGAGGCTTTCTTAAGGAGGAGGAGGCTGACACTTCCCTGCCAGAGTGTTTGCCAGTAATGGTACCAGCAAACCTGCGCCAGCTAACTCTGATCTGTTTCTCTGAATTTTTTGAGACCTTGTCTGACCCTGTGTTCTTCTGCCTCTCAGATCCTGACTATCTGGTAATCAGTCAAATCCTGGAGAGAACTATCGCTGCCTGGAACCTTCCTGTCTGCCCTCCGCCTCAGCCTCCGTCTCTGCCTCTGCCCTCAGCCTGCCGAGTGTTTTTGCATGTGGGTTAGACGATTAGACCCCAACATGACAGAAACAGCTTTACTCCCCAATAAAGATAATATATTTAATATTTATCTTGCACGTCTATATATATATATATTAATATATATTGAAATGTTTAATTTTATAATTTAATTTTTTTTTTCTGTCTTAATCAAAGTCATTAGGTGAGTGGGGCGGCACCCTTGCACCTTCTATTGTACAGCCACCACTGATAGGAACCCTTTTTGATTATTAACTTATAACCTAGCCAAAGCTTGGAAATCTCTGGGCTGCTGGCCAGTCTGGGAATAACTGGTCTCTGTGGGTGACATGAGCTGCAGGTAGTATGATGTCTGTTGTGTGCTTAGGGTCACATCAGCCAGAGCTGTAGGGTGTGAATAAGTGAGACAGCTGCCTTCTGAAAAGCAGGTGGCAGGAAGAGGGATCTAAAGTGCCCTTCTTTCCATTACAAAAAACACATCAGTGCAAGTTTTTGACTAATTTTGCGGCCAAAATAATAAAAAAATGTAATAAAAAATAATGAAAAATATATATTTTCCACAGTCGAATATCAATATCTTTTTTTTAATATGTGACTATAATTTAGCCCCCTGCTGACACTGGCTGTGTTGCTCTGTTCATCATCCCCTGTAAGTGGAGGAAAAGTTTTGGTGTTCCCTGTGGATGGAAGCCACTGGGTCAACATGAACATCATCATTAAAGAGCTTCATATCAGAGGCCATGAAGTCACTGTGCTCCGCCCTTTAGACTCTTGGCATATTAAACCAGATTCCTCTCACTTCAAGACAATCTCCGTTAACTCATCAACTGGTTTCAGTGAGCAAAACTTTGGGTCATTTGTGACAAGATTACTGAAGATGGGGCACGAAGGAACTTCATTTTGGACTTTCATTTCTTTAGTCCGCAACCTATTGACACAATGGTATTTCATGCATGAGCAGGTTCTACAGATGACAGAAGAAATTTTTTAAGATAAAACAAACATGCAGAAACTGTCTGAAGCCGAATTTGCTCTGGTTCTTACTGATCCTGCTTTTGGTGGCGGTGTCTTTCTGGGTCACAGATTGGGTCTTCCACTTGTCTTTAATGTCAGATGGGCAATTCAGAGTGAAGGGCATAACGTAATTGCCCCCTCCCCACTCTCATATATTCCCATACCAGGATCAGAGTTGACTGATAAAATGACATTTAAACAGAGGGTCAAGAACTTTCTCATATATGTCATAACATGTATTCAATTTTGGTACATTATAGAACCAAACTACAAACCATTTGCTCATCGTTACTTTGGCAAAGACGTAAATTACATGGAGCTGTTTCAAGCAGCTGACGTCTGGCTAATGAGAAACGACTTCACCTTCGAGTTTCCACGACCAACAACGCCAAACATTGTCTATATGTCAGGGTTCCAGTG